>NC_065541.1:25566968-25686968 GCF_932294415.1 Quercus robur
CCATGATTTGTCCAAATCACTGTCCAATTCCCTAATAGTGGGAGAAGAACTAAATACCACCTCACAATCAAAAGCCTCATGCACCGTCGCCTTTACCTCCGAACCCAATAATTCATCATCCTCATCCTTCGTCGCCATCGGAGATGATGACTTCTCCACCAGTTTTTCTATCAAGTCCCTTGAAGACAACACCTTCGTCTCCGCCGGCTCCAACGAAGGACATATCGGAGCTAAGGGTGATGAACCTAGCTCGCATGTAGCCTAGACCACTTCTGCTGTCAATATCGACAAGGTGGGGGGACTGGGTAAGCCAGCTCGAGCTCACCTAAACGCTAGATCCACTCCCGCCAGGAACTTTCGGTGCCGATATAGAAGAAATTGAGCCCAAGGTGACCATCGGAGCCATTGCCGTCCTCCTTGGTGGTAGAGAATCAAACACCTAGCTCGCGGGGAACACCTTAGCACTCACACCATTCAAGATTGAGCTCGGGCCGGAGGTGCTTGACTCTAACTTACCATTCTCAACAATTAGGCCCGTAATACCCGTGCTGGGTTTATTTTGGGAATGCTTGGAGCAAGCGCCTGCCTCAAAAATAAAAGGGCTAGGCAATAGAGGGCTTGAGCAACTCTTAACATTACCCAACCAAGGTGCATGGGCTTCCGAAGGCTCATTGTCCATTCCCTTAATAACAACCTAGGCAGAATTGTCCTCACGTGCCACCCACTTTACAGCTTGCTTATCACCCCTATAACGTTGCCAAGACACCCGCCTCTTACCAAATTCATTTACTTCCACAATCAAACCTTTCCCTAACCAGATAGACCTCCTAATTTGATTCTCCCTACCAGAATCAACATCTTTCAAATTCAAATTATTCAATCTGAATTTATTTTGTTTCGGGATTTTCTCCTTAAACTTAGCATCTCAAACATTAATACCACGGTGACTCCTTTCCACACCACTCACGGCAATCGGTATAACATTATCAACCGGAACTTCAAAAGCCACCACCTGAATCCCAGCTTTGTCTCTCGAAGGCAGCGTTGTGTTCTCCACTACTTGAATCTTCTCTGTCTCTCTAATGGAGGGCAGGTGCGAATGCTTCCTTACTTGTACAGACGCTTTTACCGTTTCAACAAAGGACCGAGAAGGGTGAATCTCTAAACCCAACTTAGACTTGTATGGTAAAGCTTTTGGACCACCCAACGCATAATGAAAAGGTTCCAACATTCTCCTTAATTCAATTCCAAAGGCCCTCCAACCTTGTTGTGCCTTGCCTGCAGGAATAATGATCAATCTTCTCATCCCGCCAACTTTTAACTCTGTTACTAACAAATATTGCTCAAACGAGTTAGAACCCCATTGCACTGTGTATGCGGTGTCTCCTTCCCTGAGCGTGAAGAAGTGTTTAGGGGTAGACCCCAATCACCGTGTGTTCCAAGCTTTGCATTAGCCAACGTGCTGCATTCCTACCTATAAAAACTGATTGCATGAAATACTTCCCCTGTTCAAAAATCTTAAGGGAGAAAAAGTTCCCCCCTTCCTCAACCACCAATTGAAACAACTTCGATTCAATAAGAAAAACTGCAAAATCCACCTATATCAATCCAAAACAGAAACAAAAATTAACTGGGAACAATATTTCTGACTAATTTGAGGTAGTCGAGCCTCTCTAATGGATCATACTGAAGATTTTCTTGAGAGAGAGAGAGAGAGAGAGAGTTAGAATTGACTAATTACATTGAAGGAAATTGCTATAATTGTCAACTAAGTTGCTCTTTTAGAGCTTGATGTAGATGGTGACAATGAGAGAGGAATTCTAGGAAGCATGGACAAAAAATAAAATCCTTTTTTTTAAGGGAGGATTTTTTATGATTAGGGAGCTAAAAAATAAAATCCCTTTTGTTTAGTATGACAAGTAAAATTTTTCAAGCAAACCACCAAAACTGATAGCTCAACCATTAGATCCGTTAGTGCTAGAGGAACAGTGGATTCAACAACCACTAGATTGCCAACACAAGTGGCTGGAACGATGGCTTTGGTTATTGAACATCTGACACCTATCGGCAAAAACGGTGTCTCCAATGGCTAGACCCTTGACACCAATTGTCAGAGTAGTGGCTTTGACCGCTTAACTAGCTGCCTAATCTACTGGACCGGTGACCTAGCTACCATATAGGGTGAGAGAAGCCTTTGTGTTTTTGTAAAATATTTTACCAAAATTTTAAAGGTAAAACATTTTACAACTTTTTATAAAGCATTTTTCGGTCAACAAAAAATATTTTTCAAGTTTAATCTTTGACCACATTTTACCTACAAACAAACATCTGAAAATGAGAACATTTTTCAAAAAATATTTTACTTCAAAACAAAAAGAGCGTTACACATGAATTTGGGTGTCCCTAGAGTTTTCCTCGTACAATTAGACAAAATGGAGTGCATCATTAATATCACCCCAATAACTGGGGAACATAAAGTATTAAAATGTTGTAGAACTTATTTGACAAAAAGAATTGTAAAGGGAGATTGCTTCCCATGATTAGGGATCAAATTATTTCCTACGGTGTCCAGACTCTCCCCAAATGTTTGGAGATCAATCAACATTTCTAATTAACAGGCAGCTGCTTAACCCAAAGGAAGCTCACAATACTCTACATAGCATATCAGCAAAGGAAACAGAAATTACAATAGAACATTATATGCTGGTTCATGTTCCTTTTGCAACTTTAAATTTTTGTTTTTTCCTTTTTGGGTCAAAATGAGGACAATGATTGAAACAGATTATCCAACATCTCTAAGATCTGGCAAATGGCAAGTCCCTCAACTTCAGGCTTAAAACCTATAAAACATAGAATTCATTAAATCTCAGAAGTAGGTATCAAAGTAACACTTGGTAGATTGCAATCAAACACTTACGTGAACATCTGAGGGCGGTTACGAGAGAGCTGAGGCCTCTTAATTGGGGAGAGTATCAAGTTCCTTAAAGTCATTGAGGGGTGGTTACTAGCTCCAGCTCCAAAAACAGGGTGAGCAGCAACCCTTCTTGTCCCAGCATCCACTGAGATGACTGGTTGTTTCACTGGTGAGCCAACAGAGATATCAAAGGGACCTGAGTTTGAGCTATTCTGTCTCGCTGGCCATACATCCTCTCTAGGCCCTGGAGTGTCAGGAGTGAAAAGCGACCGATCTGCAAGAAATAAGTCAACCAATTTTCGAGATATTTAAGCAAAAATGCAATGAAAAGAGAAAATTTTCAAATATTATTAGAAAACTTCTTTTCTGGTGTTCTTTGCCGCATTTAGAGAATCCACTTAGATGTGATGCTCAAGTATTTGCTGTATTTTGTTTGTGCAGCAGAATGGATACAAGAGATCACACATTCTTTGCTTAGTCTGGAGTAATCTATCACCTATGACTGATAGGAATGCTAGAATCAATGGAGAAGAATATGCTCTAAAGGCCAACTGGTGCAAAAAGTGCTTTTGATGTAAGAGGCAGATTATCTTGTACAAGAATGCCGGAAATACCATTCAAAATAGAGTTTTCTGCAGTCTTTGGTGATACCTTTTTGATGTCTTTACTCTTTGATAGTTGATGTTAGGCTTGGTTTTATTTGTAAAGTTTGAGTTGTGGGTCAAGCATCATTTTTGCTGACTTCTTGCTTGTTCTTGTTCCAGGTGGAAACTGCTCTTTGCTGCTTCTTGTTTTTAGCTTGGGTTTGCTCTGGGTTTTGGGGTCAGTTTGGCATTTTTTTTGTTGGGTAATCTGGACCTAAGTTTTTGTTTTGTTGCTTATGCAACTTGTTAAGGTATGTTTTGATCAATTCAGTTTTCATTCATCAAAAGTAAGAAAATTTCTTTTCTGGTGACAATAAAAAATTTTATTAAAAAAAAAAAAGAATTACCTTTTCTGATAGGGTCTCTATTATCCATCATGTTGGCAGGGTTAGCAAACAAATCAGGCTCATTTCTTGAATAAAAGTTGGCTGCAGGTTGGATGGCTGCTCGTTTGACTGACTCGTACTCACCCCTCAATTGGTCATACATTTCATCTAGTTTTCTCTTCTGCCTGGTATTAAAATAATATTTTGTATAAGGTCAAATACCAAATTACCTAAATATAGTATCAATAATTGGTAACATTGGGCAAGGAAAATGTAATAATAAACTGGCCTGGATTTCTCTGAGAATTTATCCTGGAGCTCCTGCTTGTCCTTTGACAAGCTCTCAATCTCTTGCTCCATCATTTGGCACCTCTTAGCCATTTTCTGGTATGCAGTATGCACCTGCTCCAGCTTTTCTGTGAACTTTTCTTGCATTGCTTCACATTTCTGCCGGCACTGAGCAACTATTCTGTTCATCTTGCACTGCCATTCCAATTCCTTTTGCCCAATATAGAACATCACACTTCTGTATGAACTTTTCATCACTGAGTTTGTTCAAGGAAAGATGCATAGCCAACATATCCTCAATAACATTTAACAAGACACAACTCTTTCTCATTAATGGAAAATTTTGATCAAAGGATACATATCTGTGGAGACATTCCAACCATGGCCATCTGCAACAGAATATGTTGAAAACATTAGCAACGAGCAATTGGTAAACAAGGAAAAAGGAAAAGGAAGAGTGAGGAGCTTGGTTGGAATTCATCAAATATTGAATAAAGAGATTGAGAGGATCGAAACAGGTGTACATAGACAAAAAAATTACAGAGATACGATTGCTTACATTTGTCCATTCATCATTTGGATTGATATCCAAAGGTTTCATAAGACTGACAAGTGGAAAACCATAATAAGGTAAGAGGAAATAAGATTATACATATGTAAGTTGGAAACAAGAATAAGCAGTCCATGACACTCCTAATGATAAGCTAGGTACTTCTATTATCAATAACAAATGTAATGATATTGCAGCATGCTCGTTGTGGTTCCCATTGAATTCCTTGAACATGTTACTAAGGGGAAATAAATCTAGATTGGGCCACTAATTCCTAAAGATGACCTAACTCAGTCTATTCAGTAACTATGCCTGTGCAGATGCGTTCCAGTTCATTTAAGCAATTGATTTTATGAAGAATAAAATATTGAAACCACATTAAAATATTACCTTTTAGATAGCACCTGGTCACAAATGGGACACGCTCCATCATTACTGAGGATCTTGCTAGCATCATCCGTGCCTTTTACACTGTTAAGGAAATGTTATGCAAAAGTGCCAAAAGGAAGAATAAGAACAAAAGGTAAATTTTCTTTATGCATCCAGATACATAAAAGGTGACCACATGTGGTGGAAATGGCTCGCCCTTCCAGTTCTCGCCAGCACGCATTGCATCTCATTTCAACTGTCATATATAATCTTTAAGTTAGTGCCATATATGGGGATTCATATGACCTGTTAAGAATTTAAAATAAATAAATAAAAACAGGGCAGAGATCTTCAAATAAAAGTTATGCCCCTCCTATTCTAAGTTCCACAAGAGAGCCAGCAAGTGTTGTTTCAAAATAAGCAAAGAAAAGCAAAAGCTATGTCCCACTAAAGCGAGCTTTAATCATCAATGTCTTCGATTGCAAACTTGGGAACAGCATAAAACAGCCATGGTGACAACTACAAGGAGGTGTTCATCCACTTAAAGGTTCATCATAGAAGCAGACACAATAACACATTTAAAATTTGTAGCTGTCAATGCTAGACAGTTGAGCACTTAAATTAAAAAGATGCAAGAAAATCAAATTGCTGCAGGACCGTTTTTGGTCAAAAAGTAGGTCACTGGATTTTTTTTTTTTGTTCTTTTATTTTATTTTCTTTTTATTATGTGCCTAAATTACAAATTTTAGATTTAGAGCCTCTCAAACTCAGTAATAACTTGCAATGTCAGGATAAAAACAGATTTTAAGACTCACAAAATACCACCAGAAAATTCAGAAATTGCAAATCATGCATGCATATAAGTACATGAGGTATTGAGGTGTTTTAGGAAAGAACTTCAGCAAAGATGAACTCTGATGGCAATTTTTTGCCCCAAATTCTAGGCCAGCATAGAATTTGAAATCTTATGCAATGCCACAGTTGTATATAATTCTAAATGAAAAAATTGTCTCCACCTTCATTTTACCCTACTAAACTTCACATGAAAAGTAGTACTGCCTCCTCTATCACTGAAAATTCCATTGTTACTATAATACACAATTTGACCAGAAACAAACATCATCCATGAACTTCCTGATTTTATTTTTTTTATTATTAATATTGATAAGTTACGCATACACGTGGGTTGAAACCATGACTGCAGCCTTCACCTTTCTTGTACAAAAGGGAGGAAACATATGAACTTGAACACATTGGAAAATTTTATTTATGTAAATTATAAGAATTTAACTAGAAGACTTTCTTTACACATGAATTCTCCAAAAAGATATCTTCCCAAGAACAATCCATATGGCCTTCCACAACCATACTTTGGAAAATAACAACTAAAGTCTCACTTGTTAGAAGGTAACTAATTCCTTTTAAAGCTTTTTTCTATCTCAATGAAACTTGATCCGCTATAACTGACATTGGTAACAATTTTCATTAAAGCAAGTCTAACTATAAATAATTATACCCTTAGCATTATCAGGTTATACAAACCCAAACCACAACCAATAAGTCTCAAAACTGAATGAATCACATATGTGGACATTAGCAGAATTTCTAAGCATACAGTTTGCTTTTCTTCTCCAGAAAAGGTTTTGAATCAATCTACGATTTTTTATTTTTTATTTTTTCATTATTATTAAAAGATTAGAAAATTATAGTTGAAGAGAACTAAAATAAATAACAGAATGCAATGGAAAAACAATCGACATGAAAATACCTCAGAATGCCCTCAGATCAATCAAGCTGGAGATTCCTTATTCAGGGAAGATCGTTAGGGATATTGTCCTATAATGACAATGTGAAAATTAATATCAGTGAGGTGTGGATATATATATATATATATAAAATCTCATTCAAATTCGTCATCAATTCTGAACTGAACAAAAAGGGAAAGTGGACTCAACAAAGCAGCCAGAGAGCAGCTGTATTCTATTAAATGAGCAATTTATATTTTTTTTCAGGTCCTAAACGGCAAATAATCCATGCTTCAGGAGTTCAAACTATTTTCTTTTCCTACATTTTCTCAGAAACCAAGTGCTGTAAAATAGAGTCAGTATGCTTGTAATTTAGAGCTATACCTGAAAACTTGACAGAAAATTGTGCATCGAAAATTCAACGCCCTTGCTTCTCAATCAAATGCTCAGAATTATTTCTGAAAATTCATACAAAAAAACGAGGATCACCAGATTCATTAAATTCGCGGAAGAACAATAAAATATTAGCAAAATGAAATTAAAAGATCAAAATACAAGTGAACTGACTATGATTCTCAGCTAATATCGAACTTCAAGCTCTGAAAATAATTATGAAACACTAAAAAAGCTTTAAAATTCTGCGAATGAGGCGGAATATACGGTCAAGAACTTCCTGTACGATCAACAATGAAACAAAAAATCCGAAAGCACTAGAAGGAAGTAGAGAATTCAAGCGGTTTTACCTCTGAAACACTCTTTCTGTCTGTCTCTGAGATTTGTTGCTGAAAGCAGAAAAAGAAATTCTGAATTTTTGTTTTGGTTTAGTTGAGCTTGTTTGGATCGAAGAAAAGGAGGAGAGAAATTTGTGTAAATGATGAGACGCAGCGAAACCCTAGGGATGAAGATTTGGCGCGAAAAGTTCTTGCTCTGAGTCTGAGAGAATCTCTCGGTTGTGGATTCGAAATTTTCAATAGCAAGGGAGGGAGGAAATGGCTTTACGTGCTCTCACTGACACTCTATCTCTCAAACTTTTGCAGCAAAACCAACCATTTTTTAAGTTTAAAAGTTTAAACCGAGTTGGGCCCAGTTTTTGCGGTAGATTTCTGGTCCAAGCCCATTTAAGGATTTGATATACTCCCCGTAACTCACTAAGTATTTCTGGTCCAGGCCCTGAACAACACGCTCTAGCATTACACCACAGCTGATCCAACGTGTTATTATTGTATTGCATCACATCCATTCATCATATTGCAGCCATTCATCATCCTCCTACCACATTAAGTATTCATCACAAGCTCATCATATGGTCACTATTCCATTTAGAGTGTGCACTCAATCCGTCAATCCTCTAAAACTAACCCGATCCATCACAACCCGCTAGGTTGGATCAATTTTTAGGGATTGGTAGGTTGAATTGGATTGTCAAAATAAAATTTACATGAGTCGGGTTGTGTGCGATTTAGTAAATTCACAAATCTGTCTAGCTCGATTTGATTCACCTATATTTAATATATATATATATATATCTAAAAAATATATTATATAATTTATTATTTACCCTTTTCTTTATCAACTGTGTTAGAGTAGAACGGTATGATATCCTATTAATTTTGAACCACTAACAAAATTGTTTATGTTGACTTGGTGTTATGCTTAGGTCTATTAAGTTATAAATTTGTTGTTATTTGTATTAGTATTGTTCTAATCCATAGGTCCAATCATTGGCAAAGCTACTAAGCTAGGGCCTGACTTTTTCAATTTTCCATTATAGATAGTATGAAAATCACAAAAAATTAAAATAAAATAAAATAAAATTACAAGTTTACAGAAGAATGCACTTATTCCCCCCCCCCCCTCGGGGGGGCCCACAGGGTCGACTTTAGAATTTAGGCCGTAACTACTCAAAAAAGTCCAAAAAAAAAAAATCCCACAAAAAAGGCCTTACAATTTTATAATTCCTCAAAGTTTTGAATTAGTCCAGAAAAACCCCTAAGAAATTAAATTGGTAAAGAAAAATACCCATAAGCCCATTCTCAACAGTTCAGCCCATGGCCCCTCCAAATGGAAAACCTTTTTCTCCTTTAACAATTCCAGAATTCAAATGGTAAATACGAGAGAAAAAAAAAATCCAAACCAAATCATTCTTACGGACCACAAGGAGGCTGCCCACTGCTGCCCCACGGCCCTAACCTCCAACACACACCACCAACAACCACTACTAGTATCTCTCCCTCTCTCACTCTGGATTTCTTCACTATCTCTATCTCTCTTTGGATTTCTTTGTGAGCTCTCTTTGGATTTCTCACTCTCTCTCATGTATAGTACATAAACACTTTTTTTTTTTATAACATAAACACTTTTTAATTAAGAGCATCCGTAGCAGCTGTTGAAAAAAAAAAATTTTAACACACCAAAAGCCTACTTTATTATTTTACTACATCATTATTTTATCATATGTTTTATCATTCAATTCTATATATTAAAATAATATTTACTACACATTAAAATAATATATTATCTCCTCCCTATTATCACCATCAACAACAACAACGGCACATCCACCACTACCACAACAACGGCCACCAACAGCAATAACACCGGCCAGCCACCACCGAGACAAATCCACATCCACCAACGCCACCTTAAAAAAAAATTTAAAAAAAAAAAAAAAAAAAAAAAAAAACATAACCAAAGAGATCGGCACAACCACAAATCTCAAACCCATCGGCACCATCCCAAATCTCAAATCCACAGCACCATCCCAAAATCCCAAATCACGACGAGATGGTGGCAAGCGAGATCGGAGAGACCTGGACGGCGAGACACAACGGCGTTTTGGCCCTTCTTGTCTTGGATGTCGGCAATGACGATGGCTCGTGCACTGTGAGTGGCGAACTCGTGAGCCGTGTCCTCGCCCATGCCGCTTGTGCCTTCGGTGATAATGGCCACCTTTGCCTCGGAGCTTATTGTTTGAAGATGTGGAGTGTGTCTTTTTGTTCTTTCTCTGTTGAGGGAGGAGTTGGGAATCTGATGTGAAAAGAGCGAGAAAAAATCAATTAAAGAAGTGAGAGGAGAGAGAAAGCCAAATAAAAAACATTATTTTGGTTTTAGCATTGCAATGGTACAGACACACAAATGCCAAATATTTGCAACATTTAAAACATCTATTGTGAGGTGTTTTTTTGGTGTTTGGTGTGCCAAATGTGCCAAATATTTGACATTTGGCACATCTGCTGTGGATGCTCTAATGAGAAACGCTATGCGTCTAAATATGTGAATAGTTTATAGGTACTTGTGCATTGATGTTCTCAAAAAAGTGTACTTATGTTGGTATAAAATATTAATAAATAATATTAAGTTTGTATAAAATATAAATAAATAATTTCAAGCAAAAGATGCTAGACACAAGTTTTATGTGCAATTATTTGATTTTGTTGAATAGTAATAATATACCATTCATTATCAACCACTTTTTAGTTATGTATATTAAAAAATCTAAACATCTGTATCTAAATAATTATTTTGAATTATGATAAGGGTAAGTGAGAGAGCTAAAAAATTATTGTCAAATCTAACTTCCCCTCTGGGAAAAATATTTTTGGCTCCGCCATTGGGTCCAATCCAATTGCCAATCCAATTGGGTTGGGTTGAGTTGGACCATTTGTAATGGGTTGGATTAGGTTGGATTTTTTCAACCCAACTCATATACACACTTAATCTATCTATGCATGGTCATGGTTGGGTTAGGTTGGATTTTTTCAACCCAACTCATATACACCCTTAATCTATCTATGCATGGTCATGCTGTCGTGTTTTTGCTTACTTTAGCGTGTCTCCACAACACCACTTATTAAGATGTGTGATCATGGTCTATGCATATTCTTATGCAATCACAAACCCAACAAACTTTACTAAAAAAAATTAAAAGAAATCCTAAATGTGAGAGACCGCGGTAAAACCTATGGGGTACACTCAAAATAGGATGTAGGCTTCGGTACCTTCCCTTTTCAAGATTATATGGAGTCGCCACTTATTTTATATGTAAAATAAGAAAACTATACAAATTACAACATATCTTGAATAACACACAGGATGAGGAATCAAAGAAAGGGTAAGAAGGGGCAAATGGAAGTTAAACTAGACATTAGCAAAGCTTAGGACCAGGAGGAATGGGAGTTTTTGTAGAGGATAATGTTGAAGCTTGGCTTGGATCCTAGATGGGTTCACATGGCTATGGAGACAATTACTACAAATTCATATTTAGTCTTGATCAATGGGGAGCCAAAAGGTTTCATCAAGCCATCACAAGGGATAAAGTAGGGGGATCCACTTTCCCCATACCTGTTTTTACTTTGTGCTGAAGGGTTGTCTACTCTTTTAAGGAAAGCTGAGGCAAATCACAGTATAAAAGACATTATGTCCAGCCAACAAGGGGTGTGCATCTCCCATCTCTTACTTGCGGATGATAGCCTTTTATTTTGTCGAGCAACTATGGAGGAATGCTAGAGATTACTTAATCTTTTGGGGAAGCATAAAGCCGCTTCGAGCCAAGCCATTAATAGACAAAAAACATCACTCTTCTTCAGTGAGAATACCAAGCCGAAAGTGGGAAATGCCATCCAATAGATGCTAGGGGCAAGAGTAATGACTGATTGTGAAAAATACCTTGGTTTACCGATTACTTGTGGCAAATCCAAGATGAATACTTTCAAGGAGCTCCAAGAAAAAATAACTAAGCATGTGATGGGATGGAAGGAGAAGTTTATTTCCAAGGCAGGGCGGGAAATCCTTATCAAGATTGTAACACAAGCTATATCAACATATTCTATGAGATTGTTTAAGCTTCCAAAGTCTATTTGTGATAAAATCAACTTTCTGTTGGCCAAATATTGGTGGGGGTTGAAACCATGAGGAGAGGAAAGTGCATTGGATCAACTAGAATAAATTGTGTACCCACAAAAAGAAAGGAGGGATGGGGTTTTGGGACCTAAATGCCTTTAACCTGGCTATGCTAGCAAAGCAGGCTTGGAGGCTAATCTATAATACCCAATCTTTGTTCTAGAGGGTCTATAAGGCAAGATACATCCCTTGGTGCTCCTTTATGACGGCAGAACTAGGATGCAACCCTTCTTTTGTTTAGCGTTCAATCTTGGCAGCAATGGATATTATTAAGGAGGGGTCACAATGGCAGGTTAGAGATGGTTGGTCCATTATGGTAGCTAAGGATGATTGGCTGCCTCATGCCCTTCCTAAACGAACTTTCACTGGACATGAGGGTATGCGAACCAATTCATGAGGATACTAGACAGTGGGATAGGGGAAAACTGTTTGCTACATTTACCCACAAGACATGCGAGGAGATTTTGTCTTTGTCGCTAAACAACCTTGCCTCTCGAGATGTACTAGTGTGGAAGGAGAATACAACCAACAAATTCTCGTTACGTATTGCCTATCAAGTTGCTCTTTGCCTAAAGAATCACAGTAATGCGGAACATTCCTCAGCCTAACACCACAGTACAACTTGGGGTAAGATTTGGAAGCTTAACATGCCTCTAAAGGTCCGAACCTTCCTGTGGAGGGCCTGCTCAAATTGCTTGCCAACTAGAGATAACCTCTCCAAACGACGGGTAAGAGTGGAGGCCACTTGCAAAATCTGCCAATAACAACCAGAAACAATCAGCCACTTGCTGTGGGAGTGTGCTTTTGAGAGGAATGTTTAGAGCTTGTTTAAAGGAAGAACCCAAAAATGCAGCAAAGTTGCAATTAATTTGTTCCTGCTGTTTGAACGTATGCGTAAGCTACTAGACCCACTAGAACTGGAAAAATGGGTAGTAATGGCTTGGGCCATATGGAACGCAAGGAACAAATACTACTTTGAGCATGTACACCACCCTTGGCTTATCATGGAAGGAGCAAGTGGATTACTAAAAGAATATCAAAGACTAATGAAGACTTAGGTTTGATGGGTACACTTGTATTTTAAAGTAGGTTTGGGTCTACGCAGACCATCATTGTAGTTGGCCTTCTTGGGAATACTGCTGCATGTAGTTGGTGTTTCCCCTAACGTCAATTTGTCTCAAATTGACTTTACGTGTAAACTTGGACCAAAATTGGAATTTAACCATGATTTTCCAACTATTTAGTTAGTAGGCACGGTTTTAAAAGTATATTACTTACTAACATCTCGAGTCTAAAAGACTCGATTTTGGACTTATAAATCGAGTTTTTGAGGCTCGGTTTTCATGATCTGATCAGATCTGATGTGGCTTTTTCCCACGTGGCGTCCACCTAGAAATTGAGTCTCTAAGACTTGATTTATAAGCTGACCCTTTAAGCATTGATTTGTATGTGACGTGACGATCTGGTATGACGTGGTTGATCCACGTGGAAGACCTGGAAACCAAGTCTCTAAGACTCGATTTCAAATAGGGGTTTTTTTCAAAATTAACGCCTCTCACTCTAACTTTCCACTCTCACTCACCCTCTCTCTCACACAGACCAGTCTCACACTCTCACTCACCCTCTCACTCTCACACAGAACCTCTAAGCGCCTCTCTCACTCACCCTCTCCACTCTCACTCAGTCTCCACTCTTAGTCTCCACTATTTCACATTCATCACCTTCACCGAAAGATTTGATAAAGCCACAGCGAGGTGTACAGAGCTTTGATAAAGTCTCCACTCTCACTCACAAAGCTTTGAGTTCCTTCAGTCTACGCAGTCTCTCAAAACTAAAGAAAGGTGAGTCGCTTTATGCAAAGTGTGTTTCACCGTTTGGTTGCTGAGAAACGGTGGGAAAATCAAAAAAACTTTGGTTTCAATTCGTTTTTTTCTATTTTGGTTTCTGTATTGAATTTCTAATAGAACTGTTAAAAAAGATCAAAGCTTTATTGTTTTTGCGATTGAATTGGTTTGTGGAATCGGATTATGTTTCTGGGTTTGTTTATATTTGCTAAGGATTTAATTTTAGTGCTTTGTTGATCAAAATTTACTTTGATCTAAGTTTGATTTGGTCAGTTATGGTAAATTGTTACTAAGAATGGAGAAATTGGAGATACATATATATTTATATACTTGTTTTTACCAAAAAAAAAAAAAAAAAAAATATACTTGTTGGGTTGCTGAGGATTTAATTTTTAGTTGTTTTATGGAAAAAATTTACTCTGATTTAGTGCTCTTTCTCTAAACTTTGCTAGAGTGGACAAAATGCTTTGGGTGTTTTTACTTTTAATTCTTTGTTAAATAGTTGTAATTTCTTTGCTTTATAGTTTTTTTTGTTTTTCTTTTTAATCCCTTAGTACACTACCTGTGTGCTTTGGTTTCCTTTTTTTTTTTTTTTTTTTTTTTTAACAATTGCAGTAACATTGGCTTGCTAGGTTATTGAGGATTTAATTTTAGTCCTTTGTTGGAGAAAATATACTTTGATTTAGTAATTTTAGAGATGTTAGTAATATATATACTTTCTCTCTAAAATTAGTATTGTCTAACATGAATGTAAATCATGTCATGTTCAGCTAAAAAAAAAAAAAAAAAAAAAAAAAGGTGAACTTAATTTGTAGTACAACTATACAAATAAAGGATTATTAGTCAAGAATAATGAAAATAAACTTAATTTAAACAACAGAAAGACAAAGTACTTTTTGTGAAGGTTACGTTTGTAGTTTGTACAACTAATACAGATAAGACCAAAAGGGATAATAATTTTGTATCTATTTTTGACCCAACCACAACTGAGCTCGAATCTTTGAGGAAGTAGGGTCCAATGAATGTATCCTAGAGAGAAAAATAGGAAATAGAAGTAGTCAAAGGTTGTAGTTTTATATATTTAATGTGTGTCTTTAGTCATCAATGTTCTCAACTACTCTTAATTCTTTATTCTACCAGAACATATTTTAGCAACCTCAACCTAAAGCCTTCTTTATTGTTTGGGTTTTTGAAAATTTCTTCTAGTGGGAGCAAGTGAAGTAAATGCCTTAATCAAGTCCAAGACCTTACCAAGTCTTATGCATGGATTATAGACACTGCCATGCCGATCTTTAATAGTGATGCCTTAACATTCACTTTAGTAATAGAATATATCAAAACTATGCAGATCCCTTGTATTGTTATATTGCATTAATGCACCAATGGCCAACAAGACTTTTACCTAGTAAAATGATTAGGAGTCCCAAATTGTATTGGTGTTTTTGGATTTTGAACCATTAAGCACTTATCATTAACTACTAGATGTTATGTATCTAATTAACTCTCACATGGAAGTACAAGTCATTGAGAATTAGTCCCTCATATTGAGTTTGCATCACCACATATTGCAACTAGAACTTTCTTTTTTATGGTTTTGTTTTGTTTTGTTTTGTTGAATAAGTAAGACCAGACAACAAAGCTGCAACAAAAACTACATCTTATAAAAAAAAAAAAGACAAAGGAACTCCCCCAAAAACTACACAACACTTTGTTTTTAATACTATCTCTTACATTCTTACACAAGAACAATCTATATCTAACATCTCAAGTAATAGCATAAATGATCTCATCCTCTGACCAAGCCTTGCCTCCTTGAATTTTCGCAGTATGATCAATTCTAATATTATAAATGACTGAAGGGGTGTGTACTGTAAGAATTATGTTGTTGTATGTAAACTAGATTAATGATTTTTCTTTTTTCTTTGCCACCTATTGAATGCAAATATTGATGGTTCAAGTTTGTGCTTTGCTTTTCTGTTGTGTAAGCTCTCTAAGTGCATATTAGGCCTTCATTCAAAGTGAAAAAGGATTAGTATTTATTTAAAGTTGTGAAGTACTCATCTTTCATTTGGCTCACTCATTATGTAAGCCACATTTACATGGTAGCTACTACAAGTTGTTTCAAACTTTTCTCCTCATTGTCAAAAAAGCTACAAAAAAATTAGTTTTCTTTCCTCTTTGATGGTTTTTCCCTTCCCCAAATGATTGTCCAGTTTAACCTCGAGCAAGGTGTTTTTAAAAGTTTGGAAGCTGTCTTGTTCTTCTGTTTGGTGTGAGCAGAACATTATTACCGTCTCTATAGGTGTTATCATTCAAAAGTTATTTCTATTATTGTTTCTTTGTTAAGTTGGCTTTCTTAGTTTTAAGGTCTTTAAAAAGTATTCTGACCTATGGTTGAAAATTGTTCAAATTTTGGTTTCAATGTCATTTGTACTAATGTCAGTTGCACTCTTGGATCATTGAAAGTAGATTTTTGACAAAAGAGAGCTGCGGTGTTTTTGCCTTTATACTCCTTACTTTGAAACACTAGCCTTCTTGCAAAGGAGAATCCAATGGCAGATTTTAATCAGCATAATTTACTAATTAGCCATGATCATGTACTTGGATCCATTAAGAGTGCTTCAAAAATTCGCAGTAAATTTATGATTTGCAAAGTCTTATTGAAATGTCTTTTTTAGCCTTGTAAATTTGTAATTAAACTCTTGACACTTAGATTTCCAAGAACAAATTCTTATTTAAATTAGAAAGGAATCCCAGAATGATTATCTTTTGGAACTTTATCATGTTCTGAAGAATAACTACCTAGAAACTCTTTGAATAACTTTTGCCTCATTTTGCCATCAATTGTCTCTACTTTGATAACCATTGTATACAACATGGTTTTTTGTTTTTTGAGAATATTTCTTAGATTGTTTTTGTTTTTGTTTTCAATAATGTCTATTACGTGTTAATTGCTTATCATTCTTGTGCAGTATGGCTACTACAAATGCTAGATAGATTGACCATGCATAGCCTGGCCCCATTGACCAGTTGGTATTGACCTTGCAAACCAAGCATCGGTCAGAAACTATTTGGAATGGGCAAGTAAAACATAGCACTAAAGATTTAACGAATTTACACGCATTTAATTCATACAATGTACATGCACTTGCTGTCATATGTTAATCCATGGTTCTGTTTTATACAAGATCTAGGGTCCCTTACCTACCATAGTTGTAGTGAAGAGTTCTCCAATCAACCCTGGGTAAAGAGATTGACCATGGCCAGATAATGGCCTTAGTGGAGCGATGGCAGTCCGAGACTCACACCTTTCACATGCCGCATGTTGAGGCTACCATCACATTGCAGGATGTGGAGGTTCTTGGCTTTCAACCTATAAATCAAGAGCATAAGCAACTTACTGGCTAGAGGATTTTCATTAAACGGCTTTTGGAGCAAGTTGTTGATCCATTGCCGCCTAATGCTGAAGAGGATTAGCTACATAAGTACGCACGATGCTACATCCTAGCGCTACTGGGGGACACAATATTCATGGACAAATCTGGCGATAGAGTGCATCTAATGTGGGTGCAGTAGTTGGAAGACCTTCGTAACCCACGAAGGTATAGTTGGGGAAGTGCTTGCCTTACATGGTTGTACCGAAAGTTATGCAGGGCAAGCGATAAGGACGCCAATTAGATTGGTGGGTGCTTACTGTTGGTCCAGTATTGGGCATGGGCCAGGTTCTCCTATTTGTGCCCAGCAGTTGAGCGTGGCCCGTTAGTGGGTGCTTATGGTCCTCCAGTGCAAGGTCCATTGTCTCTGAAGTAAGTCTTTACCTCATACACGTCATATACATTATGTGATCATTACTTAAGCCCACAATCACGTAACTTGATTCTATTTATTTATTTTAAAGGCTTCTAGGAATTATTTATGTCAACATTAAAAAAATTTAAACAGAGGTTCAATATATATGGTTACGTTAATATACTCTAATTTTGTGACTGTCATGTGGGTTGTATGTGCTCTATTTTTTATAAGGACTGTTTCTTATTCTAGTGATATTATTAATTGAGTAAATATCTATAAGAATATCTTAGTAGTTATATGTGATTACATAATAGTTTTAATCATAACATTATCTTAGTAGGAAAGTTTTAGATATTGATCTCTTGTTCTTGATTGTTGTAGGTGGTTGTGGGTCCCAAACAATAAAAACAGGCCCGCCCACATCTTCGGGGACAGGTATCGTGAGTAAATAGCTTCAATGTTGCCAGGCCAGGTATGAAAATGCTTTGTTTAACATGTTTAGGAAGAAGATATACGTTTGGTGAACTTTGAAATATAAACATAGTTGCCTAATGTGTTGCATACTTGTTTTTGGGTTGTTGTAAGTGGTGTGGCAACCGTATGAAGTTGAATTAGAGGACCTTTCACCGTGGTGCGTTGCAGGGAGGGTCGTGTGGATGGCAACGATGCCGCTTGTATGTTTCCACCTAGTAGAGAAACATACACCGGATCGAGTCGTTCGTCAATTTGGGATGATCCAAGAAATTTCCCGCGATGTTGACATTGATTCAGTGCTTCATGCCATTGATTTGAGGGGGAAGGTCGGTGTTGAATTGATGCGGAAACATGCTGTACATATCATGGAGTGGGGTAATCACCTTCAACGGCGTTATGAAGAATGCTTGGTGATATGCCTCCACAGCATGAGTACTTCGATTGGTTCAGAAGGGTAACTTGGAGGTTCACTGATGTCCCCGATGCTAAAGTGATTCTAATGGTAACTTCTCCATGTCTTCTACATCTTACTGTACTTTTTAGCATGAAACCACTGTTTAGAGAACATAATATATGTGGTCCAATGTCTGCTTAGCATCAAACCTCCCTTTTAAAGCTGTTGTCTGCTTAAGATTCCTTATAGAGAACTTTGTTGATTTAAAAATCTAATTTGAGATGCTCTAAGGTCATATTTCCTATTTTTATTATTTTTTAATTTTCTACTCATTTGAATTTTTAATTAGCATTTTTGTCTATGCTATCTGCTAACTACATCTTTAATAGAAAAGATAATTTAAATTTAGTCAAAGGTAACACTTGGTCTTCTTATAATTTGCAATTATTACTAGCAGAACCAATTTAGAACCAACATTTATTTTATTATTGATTGGCATTGTTGATTTGGTATTGCATTACTAATATACTTGGTTTTTCCATGTGCAAATTGAAGGATACTTTCGTTTGTTGAGATGTCACCCAGTGGGCACGAAGGACCACAAGGACATTATTGATGTGTTGAAGGCAGTGTAGGAGATTGGCCGTGTACAACATTGGTCGTGTACAACCTCCAGACCCTGAGGCCCCAAATGAGGATGCATCTACTCCTGCGGCAGGGGCTACTCAGAGGCCAAGCACTACTGAGAGCCCAAGCACGAGCACAGCTCTTGCCGAACATCCGCTTGTTGCTACCCCTTGGGTTGTCCCTACCCCCGATCCCTCTCCATTCACCCCACATCAATCCCTTAGCCCCACCATCCCTTCACCCACCCCACATCCATCCCCTAGTCCCACCATCCCTTCACCCATCCCACATCCACCCCCTAGCCCCACCATCTCTTCACCCACCCCACATCCATCCCCTAGCCCCACCATCCCTCCACCCACCCCACATCCATGTCCTGAGTCTGACATACGTCCACCCACCCCACAGTCATTTCTTGAGTTGTCACCCATTCCATCCTTTGACCTGGGTATTGATCCAACCCCTCCTGAGATGCAACAGGAGCCACCCTCCCACAGTATGTCTACTGGCCCTTCTTCGGGTATCGACCCACCACATGTTCAGGTTGAGCAAGCTGTTGGGTTACCTACAGTGCCAGAAGGTCGACCGAAACACATATTAAAGGCACCTCCTTGTGGGACAAGGGGGCACAAACATGGACACAAAGCTAGGCCCGAGGTATCTGACAAAGGACATGCATGACCTCCTCCTCATTATACGAGACAGCGTAAGGTTCAAAAAAGGTAACTCAAATGATACCTTTTGCAGGTTTATTTTACAATATATAAGCAGCTAAAAAGCATTCTTTGTTCTGATGGTTAGTTCATTATATTCCCTGATGAAATTAAGGATATTCATGTTCAAATATTTTCCTAGGAACATTTGTACTTCCTTCTCATTTTTATAACTTTAACTTATTACTATGCTGTATCTTCATATTAAGTGTGTGGTGATGTTTTTGGCTGTGCTTCAATTGTAGATGAGAATCATCATCTTCCAATTGGTGCTAATGTGTTAGCTGCTTCTGGTGCTGGAGCTGCAACAACCATTGCTACAAATCCTCTTTGGGTTGTGAAGACAAGACTTCAAGTGTGTATCTCATTACCACATGCCTCTTTTGAAATTTAGCTTGATTAGTGTTATCACAATTGATGAAAGAATATATGGCTTCAGGATTCCTAGTTAGCAACCTACAATCTTTTGACTCGGGTTGTTTATTTCACCTCTCTTTCTCTCTCCCCCCTCGATGACATTTCACATTGCAACATAATGTAGATACCTCCCTGGACCTGATGACATGTTGGTTCTAGATACTGCCTACATGATTTATGTAAAATTTGAGGAGTATCCAAATGCACTTCAGATTGCCCTATTTCTGGATAACATGGTTTGTACTTTAAATGCTACATGCATTTTAGGAACTTCTGAAAATAAGTCATGAACTTGGGAATATTGGTATATATAGAAAGTTTTGGCTCAGCTTTGAATTATTGTAAATTTTGTTGTTTTATGATCAAAAGTGTTTGGTTTATGCAAGAAAATGTATAACTTGCTGAAAAACCTGTAACTTTTGTGTTAGACCACACCCTTCAAATTTCAAAGGCCATTACCATCAATACATACATACATATATATATATATATATATATATATATATATATCTGAATTTGCTATTGAGCCTTGTAATGCATCATTGAATTAAAGACCAAGATTTGGTTAGTTGATCTTTTGAATATGAGTGCAGGGCAGCTTCAATTCCAAGAGGAAGGGTCGTGCCTGCCTTCAAATGAAATTGGTTTACAGTCATTTGGCACCCATTATATTGCTTTTGCTTCGGTGGATGGATTGCTCATGTACTTGTCCACATTCAAGCTATTTAAACCTTTTTCACATAATTGTATATGTTAGAATTATGTGCCCTAAAAAACAATACTATGCATTTTTATTTGATGATAAAATTCTATTTTCACATTCATAACTTTTATAGGTATATTTCATTGTTTAAATGTGGCATGTGATGTCACCTCTATAGGAAAAATCATGTTAATGGTTAAGGAACCAAAGACAGGGAGTAATGATTTTTCATATATTATTAAATTGTTCTAGGCTATGGATATTAATTGAATATTATCATTGAAACATACACTTGTTGTGCTGCTATATGATAGGATGATTTACTCCATCATTGAAGTAGTGACTTTAAGCAAACAAGTGGGTGTAATGTAACAAGTACATACACTGAATTGGATCTGATCAAGGACACCTTATGGAGTGATCATTGTTAATTAAAAGGTTGTCCTATCACAAATTTTCTATTGTCCTCAAACATGAGGGGTTTGTGTATATTTATTTATTATGCACATAACTTTGACAATGTCAACTGGTGATGCCAATTTTAAAGGCTATATACAGACACATTGGGTTATGTGTGTAATGAGTAAAATATATAAATGTTCAACAATGGATCCACCAGTCTCTAAAGAAGATAGTATATTCAGTTGATTTTTATATTGAAGTTGGACTCAAAACAAAACCGTCCGGTGACATTTTTCAAAAATGTTTTTCATATATATAATATTGTGTGTATATATATATATATATATATATATATATATATATTTAAAGAGTTTTTTAAAGATATTTTGGAGTCCAATAGAAATTATGAAATCAAGAAATTAAGGGTCACATAAGCTAGGGACATGACAATGATATTTATCCAATCCTAGTGGCTTGTGGGAATATAGTATGGTGGAAGGACATAGATATAAAATTGTATGAAATGGGACCTTTTTTGTAATTCTCTAATCTTCAGGGGTCAATTGCAATGTGTTGATGGACATTATTGCAATATGTAGAAGTTCAGATATTTTCTTAATATGGTTGAGAAAATTAAGAAATATTTTTGGAAAGTGTTTCAAGACAAGTCAATAACGTTCAAAAGGCTATTGATAAAATCCTACGGTTGAAGATTAGGATCCCTAAGGATCCCACGTCCAATTTCTCTCTAGGGTTTTAGAAGTCTACTATAAAATAAGATTTTATAATATCATATTTAGTGGTTGGCCATCAGAACTACTGTGTGATACTGTAGTCTTCTGAAAACTCAAAAGAAATAGAGAGAGAGACGTGAATACCTTGGGAGGTAACACGCTTGGGTTGCTAAGAGAGGTACGTAATTCTGTTCTATTTAAAATCCATGGTTATGTGGTACAACGATCTTTAAATGAAAAATATAATTTTTGTTTTATATTGCTTCCGCAAAAGTTATCAGTATACAAGGTTAATTCCCACTTCCTTGCTTATGCATTGCAAGTAACCATGGTCCTTGCACAGTACAAGTAACAGCCAGCTTGTAAAAATATGAAACTGTTTGGGCATGTACTAGTTCTCATGTTTTTGAGTGCTTGATATGCACGATTCAAAAAAGATCATAGTTATACTTGTAATCACAAGAAAATTGACAAATGAAGTAAGTAATTATAGATAAGCATCATAAATGCTAATATTTTACATTTTTCCTTTTTTGGAGAAGCTAATGTGTAGTACTCGTCCTGCTTGATTTGCGTATTATTCTATTATCAAGCTTTTCAAACATGCATGTTCTCTAGCTTCTCAAACTATATGTGCTTGAGTATCAACAAGCCTGAAAATGTCTTTCATTCAAATTCCAAAGAAAATTAAATTGAATTCCTACACAGGGCCGGCTCAACGAATTTGGGGGCCCTAGGCGAAAGCTTTAAACGGGGCCTTTTATTATATGTAATTATAAATTCATATATTTTTTTAATTAGTTCTTCTCTTGTCTTTTTTTTTTTTTTTTTTTTTTTTTTTTTCATATTCAGATAGATATTTTCTAGTAGACATTTGTAATTAAAAAATATTTATGAATAAATGAAACACAATCTATAATAAAAAAAAAAATCACACTTTAACTAGAATAATATAAATTTAATGTATAAAACAATAGAACCTGTTTTATCAAAAGCACAATTGCAGCTTTATTTAATATGATCACTTTATACTTTAAACCTGCACAAAAAAATTAAAATTAATACAAATACAAAGTAAATTATTCTAAATTTATAATTTTGTCATTAATACTCTTTTTTTTGTGTAGCGGTAAACCCTTTTTTTTAGCATAATGTGTAGGACTCAACTTGATTGGATCCACTAACACTAATACTAGCCCACTAGTAAAATGTGTAGGACTCAACTTGATCCACTAAGATTAAGACCAGCTCATTATCCCTCTAAATCTGATTTCTTAAAAAAAAAAAAGAAAAAAAAAAAGAAAAAAAAAAGAACAAGAACGTGACCTTAACTTCCATACCACTAATCTGATTTCTTAGAAAAGAAAAAAAAAATAAAAAAAAATAAAAACGTGTAAGACTAGAACTTCTTAGAGTCAATACTTTAACTCTTTTCTCTTTAAGTGGGTCTATTGACTATTCAGAACATTCAAAAGGCTTCTAGAGAAATCTAATGACTTGTTTGGATGTTAAAAAAATGAGGGGGAGTAGAGTAGAGGGAGGGAGAGTAATTCAATTACCTTATTTGGAAGTTTTTTAAGGAAGGAAGGAGAGGGATTTGGAGGGGTTTCAACTACCTCTAACCCCTCATTTTTAATTCCCCCAAATTGGAGAGATTTGGAGGGAGAGTAGAATAGATAAATTGTTCACAAAATGAATTCCCCAATTTATCCTTTCTAAATTAACAAAATTACAAACTCTCTCACACAACTTCTTCAAGCATCAAACAGCATCAAACATGATCATCCAAAATATAATCCTAATATTTTCCTCCCAATTTTCTCAGCAACCAAACAGATTATAAACCTCAAATTACACTCATTCTTCAAGCATTAACAGTCAAAAAATTCATCACAATAAAATAACGTAACAAAATTCAAGCCAATCATAACAACACAACATTATTAACCTGAAAGACTATTTTTTGAGAATACTCTGAATTTTTCAAAACAAAACAGAGCTTAGTGGAGATTGAGAAAACGTACGTACTGGAGAAAAGAGTTTGGATTGTATGGACTTTTTGAGTTCGAATTTTTTATTGTGCTCAGCCAACCGAGATCGTATAGGACCATACAACGAAGAAAAAAATAATAATAATCGTATCGGACCTGGTTCTATGAATGGGTCCGTCCATGTTTTCATTTTTCCTTTTTGATGTCTTTTGCTGGCATGGTGGCTGAGGAGTATTTTATATAAAAATATTAAAAATAATAATAATAAATCAAAGAAACACTTAAAATTCAATATTTTGTTGATTTTTTCGGCAAACAAACAAATTAAACATTTTTTTTCTTATTTTAATTATTATCAATTAAGGAGGGTTTTTTTTAGTATAATAAAAAAGTAGAAAAAATATTTAATTATAAACCAATATTGATTATTTAATTCACATTAGAAAAAAAAAATTATCAAAAAAAGTATTGCATACTATAGTCATAATTATTTAATCTAACAAATTAATCATAGACCAATGTTGCAAGTCCATTTTCAAATAGGGGTAAATTTGTCTATTTAAATCATTTCCTCTCTTCTCCCTCCTAATTTTTAAAACATCCAAACAAGAGGAAGGGCTAATTACTCCCTTCCCTCTTACTAATTTTAAAAACATCCAAATAAGGTGGAGGATAACCATTCCCCTCTACTCTCCTTCCCACTACTCTCCTCCTCTCTACTCCCCTCTACTCTCCTCCCTCTCTAAAACTTCCAAACAGGCCATAAAGGAATCTAAAGAAATCTAAATTTAAGAGAACAAACAAAAAAAAGTTACTAGTACAACAACCAAACTAAAGTTCAGCCAAAAAGAAAAAAAAAAACCCAGACACCCGTGAGCAAACTTCTCTTCAAAAGAAAAAAAATAAAACCCATACACCCATAAAAAAAAAAACCGAGATACCCAGCAGCAAACATGAAGAAGATGAAAGAGACAAAGGAAGAGAAAACAAAAAACGAACCTTCAATGAACACACCAAGTTTATTGCCAACACCAGTTGATGAGTAAGCCAACTAATGAGTGTTTTTTTTAGAATCAAGATAGATAGAGTCAGAGAGTAAGTGTTTTTTTTGTTCATTCTTTTTTCTTTCTTTTCTTATTTGTCTCTTTTTTCTGCCTTTTGTAATCTTTTCTTCTGTAAGCTAAACATTTCTGCCGTTTGTAATCTTTTCTTCTGCAAGCTAAAGATTTGGTGATGGTCTGATGGGATTAGCCTTCATGTCACATTGTCACTTCAGCTTTTTTCTGTGTGAGAAACGGGCCTTCATGGCCTGATGGGATTTGGTGATGGCCGTTTGAAATCTTCTTCTATTTTTTTTTTTTTTTTGGGTGAGAAACAGGCCTCTGTGAGAAACGGGCTTTCATGGCCTATTGGGATTTGGTGATGGCTGTTTGTAAATTTTTTTTCTCAAATAAAAAAGTAATATTATATAATATATTATTATTATTTGGGGGCCCTCTTAGAAGTGGGGCCTTAGGCGGTGGCCTAAATGGCCTATAACTTCAACCGGCCCTGTTCCTACATGTTGTATACCTGAGATACACTAGTTTTTGCTTTGCAATGCTATTATAATGAAATGCCAGTGTTAATCCTTAATCTGTATGCTTTTAATAACTACGCATTGTTTGAAAGGCATCAATTTAACTATTATTATGGTTGGATTTTTGTTATTGGTACTTTGTTTGGTAACTGATATTTGGTTGTTTGTTCTTCCATTCAGGGTATTACATTTGAGCTAGATGAAGAGATGGCTGCAAATGATGATGACCGAGAAGCATTACAGGACATAATAAACAACACCAAGATGACCGAGAAGCATTAGAGGTACCCTACTAGTGCTGTTTATTATTACATTCTTCATGTTGTAATTTTCTGAGCTGAAAGTTTATCTGATGAGGTTCCATTGAGATGGTTATTGTCATGCTGCCACTTTTTTATATTGTATTGTACTGAATGTAGTTTTTTATTTTAGATATGTCCTTTGTTGACTTGTTCAGGTTGTATATTTGAGTAGTTGAAGATTGTTGCAAAATTATTACCATTTCGTAATTGGCTTTTTTATTTTTTTGCAAATCATTGTTGTAGTTTTTTAGTGATTTATCTAATTATAAAAAAGTTCACAGTGGGAAATTTTTTAGTTTATCTTTGTCATCCAGAAAGATTTGCTGAGTATGGTTGACCTTGACGATATTTTTTCTGTTTTATTTTAGATTTATTTTTTCTTTTGGATGTTTTAAACATATCATTGGCTGTCTTGGAGGGTATTGCAGGGAACTATCTATTCATTCTGTTAACTTGAGCAGCACATCGGCTCAGCAATACATCATGGGTCTTCTTAAAGTAATAGAAGGATTACCATCTAATTATTTTTATTAAGCAAATCCCAATGACATATTAAACGTATAAGTGGGGAAAAAAATCCTTTAGCTGTCAACTCTTCCTTTCTTAGGCTCAATAATTAGTTCTTAGGGACAGTAAGAGATATTTATTAGACCCATTTTTCCATGTCAATAACTTTTCATCACACATGTCACTGTCAAGGAGATGCCTGTACATAGTTGAGGCCCATAGGTGGAGAAACATTTGATATTAAAGGACAATTTGATCAATAAGAACACCTCTGTTGTAATCTTGATAACCAATTTATTTTTTAGCACATTTGGAAATCATTTACTCAGCTTTCAGATTTTAGTTTATGATCACATTGTTGGGCTATATCCACAAATCTGTAATTGGTCCTTCCCATGCTTGCTTAAGAATTTATTGAAAAATTTGGTAAAGTTTTTAGTTTATGTAGCATTTTATCTAATGGTTGACTATTAATTTCATGCAGATATATAATACCAACTATTTCACCATCAAGAGTTGATCCATTGGTAACGAGTTATTATTACATTACATATGTTACCTTTCTTTTCTTTTCTTTTTTCATTGTTATTTTTTCAAGATATACTTTTTTTGTTTTTTTCCCTTTCTTTAATATATAAGTAACTGTTTTGAGATAGTTTTACCTTTTTGTGCAGATAGGAGATGAGAAGTCTTATGAAATTCTTTGCAAAGCATTTGATTGTGAAGCTGAAGCTATCTTCGAGGTGACATTTTATCCTTAGTACATGAAGTATTTGTAAATTAGTTGCAACCTTATAACTAAGGTTGTCACGTAGATATAGAAATTTAAAATATGGAATAAGATGCATGTGTGATATCATGCAGGTATCTTGACATAAATATTGGAGCTTGAAATTTGATATATTAGTACAATCACATGAAAAGAAGTAACTAATTGTTTGATCTAAGGTTTCATATTTGATTTGCATTATTGGTGTGCAGTTAAACATCAATGCTAAACAAGTGAAGAAATTGGTACTTATTTCTTGGACATTTTTCCTCCATATAAGAACCTGAATAAGTTCTTAGTAAATTTTTAGAAAAAAATTATTTCCTATAATCATTAAAGCATGTTGAGGAAGAGAGAAAAGATGAGAGTAGGGGGCGGGGGGGTTGTTGATGGCAATATCAGTGGCACTGGGGTTATTGGGATGGCATGCATAGAACTTGTTCTGAAATCACATATTTCGGACTGTACTGCCTGGTATGACTGAAATATGTTGTACTGAATCACCATATGGGTATGGTAACCCTTTGGAATGTACTATAAATACCACGTTGTTTTGAATCTTTTGGCTTGTTTTCCTGTTTCGACCTATTTCAGATTGGTATAGGATAAAACAGGGCTTTTAAAAAAATTTCCAAGGTGTAAGACAGTCCGTAATCATGACTACCTAATGGTCCTTGCTTGATTATTTGTACTTTATTGGATTGGATTGGAAAATGTAAGCATTTCTTAGAAATTCAGAAGAATTTTTTAACGGCGCAACTTGCAAGTGGGAGGTTCTTCTTTGCTATGTGGCTATAAAAGATCTTGTTCAAAGAAATGTCGTTGTGCCGAGATGCTTTTGCTTATGGTGAGAAGCCACTATTCTTTTTATATAATTGTTAGCATATTGAAGACGGTGCACATACAACAGCTCCATTTGTTTGAGAATGAAGCTGCCTTTTCTTTGGCAAGTCAAAATCTGCTGTGGCATGACGCTGCCACCCCTTCTTGTCATGCCAATAGTAATTGCTGAGTGTGATGCTTCTTACTTTTACATAGAATAAATGTACTTTGGGAGACTATGCCATATTGTTAAGCATGAACTTGTAACTCACTTGTTAAGTCACACATCTTCTTCATTCTCTTTTCTTGATTGCATATAGTAGTATATTGAGTGCAATGTACTATGGTTTCTTGTAGGATGACTTTGGCTTAAACAATTGGGGTGCTGTCATTGGGACTTTCATTCACATGGCCAATGCATCATTTTCTAAGGTTGAAGTTACTACAAACAGCAACATAGAGCTACAATAGGTGGTACCATGGTTGCCGCTAGTAACTTTAAACCTTTTTTGGTCTCTCTCTTACTTACGGCTTTGAAGTAAAGAAGAGATCGATTGCAAGCCAATGTCCCAAAGATGGTGATGTTGGATGGGGATTATGACATTGCTTCGACTTTTTCCTTCACCTCCTTTCTTGTTTTCTTTTTTTATCTGATTGTCTTGTATTAAGCTCCAAGCTTTGAAAGTTTGAACTAGTTTTAGTGTGTAATAGGGGTTGCTGCCTTGGAGACACTTTCTCTTGTATTTCGCCTTTGTGGACAACCCACTTGTGTATAGAACAGCTGCTATTTAGTTGTATTGGGGCCACTTTGAGTTTGTACCATCATGGTTAGTTGACACAATTTGCATTTTGTACAAAACAAACATATATGATATTTGGATGTAAATTTTGTATTTTAGAATGAAAAAAAGATTTGTACCTCAAGGATGTATATGGTTTGTAATTTGTACCATGAGAATGACTTAGTACCTTTCTTTGATAAGCTATGAATATGTTTTTGTTGTGAAAACAACCCCAATATGGTCATGAATGCTTTGATATGTTGAAGAAAGCTTGCTTGAAAAGGTCATGTGCACCTTGTGGCTGAGTAGCATAGCTTTGATAAATTGTACACACTTAGTCTCTTGAGAATGACTCGTGTTTGATTGGATATGTTGTGAATATATCTTTGCCTTTGCAAGGATTAGTAGACATGTTGCTTGGGTTGTTATGCCTTTGTGGATAGGTTTTGGCTAAGCGCAGGTCTTGCTGTTTGTGCACCATTTTTCAGTGTTATATTGACGGGAAGATTTGGTTTCACAAACAGTAACTCATATATATTGAAACTTGACTTGCTGCTTGGTAGTTGACTTATACTCAACATGTATTAGATTGCTACTTCGTTAGTTTCAAGAAGTCCCCACATATGACCTGCATTTTAAAGGCATTGTGGCTCATGGTGCACTTGTTTGTCACCGTTTCATAGGGCGATTGCATTCTCACACACAATGACTCATAGAATGCATAGGCTTGCTATTTTCTTGAGAAGTTTATCCTTGTGTATAGTGAATTATCATGTGGCAATGAGGTAGTGATTTGTTGCGTTGACTTTCCTATATTTTTTAAGGATGGTTATGTCCCCACATGTAGTGGATCATCGTGCTTGAACTATAAGAAACTTTTGGCTTTCCCTACCTTGTTAAGGGCATTGCACCCTCACAAATAGCGGTTTTGCCATGTATGAATAATATGACATCTTATTGACTTCCTAATCATTCGGTAGGCTTACCTTTGAGGATGCATTGGCTTTCCTACCTTGTTAAGGGCTAATTATGCCCTCGCAAGTAGGGGTATCACCATAGTGAAACGTCTCATTGGCTTCCAAACCATTTGATAGGCGTACCATTGAAAGAGTATGTGCTTGGCTTTCCCTACCTTATTAAGAGTATTTTCACCCTTGCACGTAGAGGTTTTACCGTAAAAAAATTTATAGGATTTCTTGCCACTTCGTAAGGTTTTCTATTAGGAGAAAGCATTGGTTTTCCCTACTTTATTAAAGGTATTGCACCTTCACATGTAGGGGACTCACCATGCTTGGATAACATGATAGTTTATCGACTTCCTAATGTTTCATAGGGCATGCCTCGAAAAATTGGTATGAGCAAGATGTAATGTTGTCGCTTATGACCTTTTGCAAGATGTCGAAGCGACGAATGATATGCTCCTTGATGGAGTTGGCTATGGTCACTCCCATGCTTTCTTGAGTGTAATTGCTTCCACCCACTTAAAGAACCCTTACCCTAATACCCAATTGGACCTGTTCTGTAATGACAATCTTTCATTTTCAATGCACGGCTCCCAGTACGTGATTAACCAATCAATGCACCGATCCAAGTACGTGACTAACCACCAACTTGAGAAGGATGTTGGTTGCAAAGTTCTTCAATTCATCAACACGATGAAGATCACAAAGTTCCTTGGTTACAAAACCTACAGCGTACAAACACAACAACTTCTTCAAAAGAAAGATGAACTAGGGCATATGTCTCTAGTCACAATATGCTTGTGAAAAACTTTTGCATTAAGTTGCATCCACTTTCATCAGTTGTGATGGCCCTTAAAATAATCCTTATATATGTTTAGGGTTGTGAGAAAAGAAAGTCTAAACATGTATACACAGATATGTGTGAAATCAAATCTGAAAAACTGATTTTTGTAAATCTCGATAGATAGGTTATCTATCGAGCAGCTGTCGAGCATCGGGTTGAAGATCCCTTTTAAACTTCAATAGATATTATCTGTCGAGCTAGCTGTCGAGTTTTAAAATATAGCACTTCTTTACTCGATTCTTGGATAGATTTGCATGGCTTTAACACTTAGACTTGAACTCTTGTTCCTTAAAGTATTAAACACATCCTATATCTACCAAATTACAAGTAAAGTGCGTTTTGTCAAAGGATTAGTCAATTCTAAATAACACATGTTTCTAACATGATTCATGTATGTCTTAACACTTTTCTTGCTTGGCTTTTAACTTTGAGACAATGATAGACTAGACTTTAAAGATGTCGGTATAGGGGTGTTGCATCCCTAGCACAACATCTAGAATAAGGTCTAGTAAAGCATTCTTCAAAGGCGTGCGCAAACCTTCCTTATTAGCGGGCTTAGTTGTGGATTTCAATTGCTAGAGTTGAGTGACAATAACAATTTTCTTGAGGATGGCAACATGGCACTTCCCTTTTCAAGTATAATCTCGAATTCGAGTATGGCAAAGTTGTTGGCATGACTTGGAATGCATGCTAATGTCACGGCTTCAAATGTATGAACATGTCACGGCTTGATGTGCGTGGATCTTTGGATGTGTGAGCATGTCATGGCTTGGAGTGAATGAGTATTTCAAGGCTTTGGTGAGGGGCATTGATTTTGGATCTCCTTCATTGTTGGGTGCTTCAAGAAGATTTTCATTTTGCCCCCAATGCAAATGCGATTTACATTAGTAAACAAAAGTCACGGCAAAGCGGAGTAGCATACATGAATTATAGAAAATAAGCATGCGTTGGTGCTAGTATATTGCTTGTATGACTTCAAGACTTAGCGTATGGAATGTCGCTACCTCAAGGCTTGGTATATGGGATATCTAATGACTTGCGGTGGGCCATATAGATATGACCTTTAACTATTTGGTGAAGCCTTCATTTAGCAATGATGCCAAAATTATTCAGCTGCGAAGGGTCACACATAGTGGCAATTATACTTGTCCCAAAATGAGTCAATCACCTGCGGCAACCCAATACGCTTAGTGCTAACCCAACAACAATACAACTCAACAATAAAGGAGACATATGTTGGAGATGTTGAGGAAGAGATTTTAGCCATTGTCTTTGGGGTTCTTGGGCTAAAATTTATGTTTAGAGCTTTGCTTTGTTGATTATTGGCCGGAGCCTTCCTTCCCTTCACGGTCGGACTATCAGCTCACCACTTTTGGATTTTCAAGCTACAACAAAAATGTTCACAAATATTATGTAAAGCAAGGGATGTAGGATATTCATCCATAAGAATAATAGCTAAAAGAGAATATAAATGAGTGGAAGAAAATTCTTCCCTTCAATAAGAAAGTTGATTTCCATATGTCCTCAAAATCCTTCACTTCTTGGATGGCTTCCGGAGGTTGGAGCGATTTCGTCACCCATTTTTAAGCACTCACACATTTTGAAGCATCTCCAGGGGCTCAATGGGCTAAGGATAGACCTTTTTTCAGCTCAACTTCACAATCTAGCATGGCAAAGCATCATATGTTTTTCCTAGGAACGGCAAGTTGGTGTGAGAAACACCATCTCTTTGCTGGTTTCACATAGTTGGAGGCATCATTTCTCTTGTTCCTACTGCTTGACTCCCCAATGAAGTCGCCAAGATGTCAAGGACATTTTTGCGATAAGGCCCAAAAATGCAAGAATGGTCCAAATCTCCCCTTAGGTTCTTTAAAAGTGATTATTTGTGGAAAGTGTCAAGCCCAAAATTCACAATGTATAGCAAACAAAGGCTAATGGTTCTTTAACAAGAGAAAAATCAAAATGCCAATAACAAAAATGCTGAAAATGCATAGAAATATAGCAGATCCGAAACTTCAATCCACAGTTAGGAAGAAGAGGAAATTGAGAGAGGTTGTAAGGAAGAGAGCAAAGGTTCTCTTCTACCTATATTTCCACATCCAAGCTCTTTTGGGGTTCAAATTTGGGGTACAAGACCTCTTCCATGAGGTTCAGGTGTTACCAGTGTCCCTTGCCCACTTGGTAGCATGCATGCTGGACTCATGCAAAAGGTCCGATAAAATCGACCCATACCCTCTAAATCACACTTTCTCAATTTCCTTAATATGTCACATGGGCTTAAGTCATGCTTAAAAGAACAAAATATAATATCATATCATATTAAGCCCATAAGAAAGTCAGGCTCGACCAAATTGGGCTTGTAAAAAATGTGTCACGAAAATGGGTATCAACACCAGTTTGAGAAAATCTATGTATGCTAATTTTGCTATTTTCCTTAATCCCCCCAAACATGTTAGGGGTTTTTTTGTAACAGATAATTTAGTGGTGTCTTGTACCCGCTTGTTTACATTTCTTAGTTTTCTATGCATCCTTATTTACCCAAAAAAAAAAAAAAAAAAAAACACACACACAAATATGATCATATATACATTTTTTATATATCATATATACATTTTTTTTTTAATTTCTTTTTTGTTGTTGTTGTTGTAATCATTTTTTTTTCTTTTATAAAGACACACCATTTTATTAATTTGAAATAAAAGAAATTCATCATTTGAGACAGAGCATAATCTAAGAAACAAGAACTCTCATCAATCCAAGTAACATAATGCTCAACAATTAAAGTATGTTTAGTTAACAAAACATTAAATTAATATTTACAGTTTTTTTAAGAGAATATATACAATTAAATATATAATTGTAAAAAACCAAAAAAGTTATATACTATTACCTGAATAATAATAATATAAAAAATTAATATATAATAATTGGTACTTCTGAATAATTTGTGTTGAAAAATACATACAATTCTTTAGTTAATAGAGATGTGAAATATGAGACTATTTTTTTAATCTTAAATGATTTTTTAACACATATCATCCCTTATTAATTTATTGGTGAGTTTTTAGCTTATATTGATGGCCGTGTAATACACCTAGAGGAAGGGTATGCCATTAATCATTCTATTTTGAAAATGATTTGGAATGCTATATGTTTAGTTACATTTAGTTATTTTTATTTTCTAAATATAAGATGTTAAAACTTACAAAATTCTTTAAAATAAATTTGTTATATATTTTTTAACTAAATATTATTATTTCTAAACTTCTTACATATTTTATTTTATTTTTTATAATTTAAAATTAATAATTATTAATGAGGTCATTGGTTCAACCATCAATTTGACCCCAATCAGACTATAAAACCAAGAACCACTTCCTTTTTTGAACAGTTCAATTTAACTACGGCTATAGTTATAAGCCAATTACTAATTTTTTTTAATAAAAAAAAAATTAAAAATCTGATACGAACCGTGAGAACTATCCATGGTTTTCAAACTCAGGCAATAGGACTACAATTCGCACGATTTATTGACATTTTTTCATAGGCCGGTTTTTGGGTTAAAATAACCTCCTTGGCAGTTAGACCATCCAGTCCAATCTAGGTTTCACAACAATGTTTCATATAAACCAATCACTTTTCTTCACAAATCATAATCAACCATTTTGGGGTTGACAAAAAATTGTGACCACAGACGTTCTCATTAATAATTTGCCAACTACGGAGCACATACGAGAGCCCCATGGGTCTTGCCTATCACAGGAATCAACTTTTTTAATTCCTATATATATATATATATATATATATATAAAATAAATATAAAAAACTAGGAATAACTACGCATAATATAATTATGTATACAGCAAAAAAAATAAAGAAATAGAAAATCCAAAGGGAATGGAAAGCAGCGACTTTAAATTAACCCCAAAATATTACTTGAAGTAACGATCAAAGTAACACAAAAACTTGGCTGGACAGGTGTTTTCCAAAATCCCGACATATTGTTGGCAGCAGAAGATCTAAGCCAAATTTCGCTCGTGTCAAGTGTCAAATGTCAATTGCATCCCTCACTGAAGAGTGAGGACTCAACGAGTATTTGCCTTTTTTAGATGTATAACATGACCAACACAAACAAATGAATAACTTACCATCATATTGGGATGAGGAGGATCTAAATCATCTAGCAACTTAGCTACGCTTCTTGTAAGCCCTGTGCCAAGCTAGTTCAGAAGAAAGTCATCTTTTATACCAAGAGATGTAAAAATTAATTCCAGGTCAATTGTTGCTCACAATGTATATGATGTGGTGCACTGCCTACTGCATTATTAGCAATAGCAAACTAAACATCTAGAAAAGCAGAGCATGGTTCGAAGGTGTAAGGAAACATTAGACCCAGACAAAAGAAGAGAGGCGGGGGGGGGGGGGGGGGGGGGGGGGGGGTGGGGTGTGGGGGTTGGTGGTGTGTGGTTCTATTTGTTGGCTGAGCTAATTTGCCTTAGTATACAATTACTTTCATCCATACTCTTACACCAAACACATTTGTCTTTGTTATATATTTGGATGTTCACGATAACACAGCAATCCTCCTCAGATACAAAATATACCTCAGAGAGATCTACTTACAGTGAAAAGTGACAGTTCAAATCACAAACATATGGTTTAAACCACTTATTATACTCTAATGGAGGGGGAAGATACCTGAAGGAGACAGAAGATACTTAAAAAGGCTATCAGAACACTGCCCAAACTAGGTGCTGTCAAAACCCTGAGACATCCAAATTATGGAACTTTGGGACAAGGGATTAAATTTGCCTCCATCGTTTTGAAATAGTACCATTGTGTTGACAATGCTGGGGGTTTTGCACATGCAAGTGACATATGTCAGGAACAAAAACTGCACCATCCAATGAGTTCTGATAATTTTTTGGCCAGTATAGGCCTGAGGCAGTAGGTGGGGAAGTAATCTGTGGTACTGTCCACGACGCCTCTGGTACCTGGCCCAAGCACTCATCATCATCCAGTTCTTCCTCAGCACCTCTTAAAATCGGCGAATCTGTCTCTCCAAGCTTGCTACTATCAGCCTGTTGCAATTAATCATCAATTGGGGAAAAAAAAGGGGAAACATATGGATTGTACTTAGGGCAGATTTAGACTAAATGGAAATTACGTTAGGAATAGTAATCTTTATTACTGGGTGTTGTAATGAAATAACTATTCATATTCATAAGTTTAGTTGTTATGTATGGAAAGTTTGTGTTTTTTGGAAATATATTTATTTTAAAAGCTGTTATATGCTTCAAAGGCTTTGTGATTTGCTAGAAGCTTGGCAAGGTCCCTTTGGTTGGCATCGAAATATAGCTTAATGGAGGGCTGTGCCATATTGCTTAATGTGGTGTCTTTGATGGGAAATGGAATGCGAGATGCTTTGGAGGAGACTGGTCTATTCTTGAGATTAAATCTTCTTCTTCCTTTTTTTACTAGATTGGAATGTTGCTTTTTTCAATCTCTTCCTTGTTCTTCTTTCTTAGATATGATTTTGAGCATTGTAATTTGGGGGGTTGATTGTACTCCGCAAGTACACCCCGGTGTACATGGTTGTTTCTTTTTTGATCAATAAAATTTTTCTTACATATCAAAAAAAAAAAGCTACTATAGCTATTTAGAAAAGAATAGCTATTCCTCAATTTAAGAAATAGCTTTTGCTAAGGAAGTACCATTCCTTATAAGAAATATGCAAACAAATAAGTGATTAGTTATTACACATGAATAACCACTCCATTACAGCATCTATTATAACATACCAAACATGCCCTTACTGTATGCCTAGATGAAAGAACTAGGTCGAATAAAACCAAATCTATGACAAAGCTTAAAACCATATGGGCAACTCGCATCATCGGTATACAACCCGAATGATGCAGGAGGCAATGAGAAGACAAATTTCCTATATTTTATTTGATTTCATGTATTAAGGGCAATTTTGTAATTTCCTAATATTCTAGAACGGGTTGTGCTTATAGTCTATTGGGTCTTACTTTAGCTTTATTTTAAGCTTGGTTATTTAGTTTGGGTTTAGTAATAAAGCCCAAGGAGTCCAAGTCAAGTCTTATTAGAGTTTTAAGAAATCCTAGTTCAACTAGGATTAGGTATTAGTCCTCTATTTAAAGAGTTCTAGTACTTTCTATTGAGTTGATTATTAATGAATATTTTCAGAATTTAAGAGCTTTGCTTTCTTTTATGGTTTGTGTTATGCAACCTTCTCTGAAATGTGATGCCAAGGAACCCTAGGTGTGATGCTTAGGAAGTCTAGGTGTGATTCCTAGAATTTATCTATTTTCTTTCATTTTACTATTCACGGTTACGGTTCACAGCAATCCAAATCTTGATTTTCACCTTTGTTTTCATTCCTAAACCCTATTAATCCTTGTCCCCTTTGAAAACCCTATAATCCCTATTATTTTCTAGCCTATTCCCCACCAAAACCTAACCATAATTCTTCAAAACCCAAGCTATAATAGATCTGCCCTGGTGTTCTAAATCAGGTTTTGTTGTTCCCCCTTGTCCTACATTAGTTTGGTATCAGAGCAGGGATTTTGCATCATGTCTACACAATCAGGGAGATTGTTTAGGGCACAAAGTATAACAAGAGTCATAATTTAGGGTGCAAAATGTAATACAAGGTATAGTTTATGGTAGTAAAGTGTAATTTTCCCTCAAAATTGGTATTATAGCCAATTAAGGGTCTTTTTGGAATTGCTAGAATTAGGTTAAATGATTGAATTCATCATTTTCTAATTGCTTAATCTTTTGGTTAATCGGTCATTCTAGGCAGTCTTTCTTATCTAAACTATGAAATACAATTTTTTTTTATTTTTTTTTATTTTTTTATTTTTTATTTTTTTTATTTTTTTTTTTTTATGCTGTTAGAATTTTTTAATCCTTATTCTATACTATAACTAAATTATCCTCATTGTGCCTAACTTCATGGTCAGCGAATTCACCACAATAATGCAATCTACATTTGCGGCCAAATTAAACCAAAGACACTTGTGATGATAATTGCTTGTTTTATGAATTAGGTGCAAGTGCCAAAGACACTTGTGATGATAATTGCTTGTTTTATGTATTAGGAGCAAGACCCACTTGCACGTCAAGCAATGTAAAACATAGAAATAGTTGATGGTCATCCTAGCAGAAAGAATTTTTCAGTCCCAAAGTAACACAGAACAAATACTCTAAAATGCTAAAATACAGCCTTCAATCTGTCATGCATGGAACAGCTACAACCATACCTTAGATGATCCGTTATCCATGTAGCCATAACTCTGATTGAATTCAGGAAGTCCAAGATACTCATCTATAGGCCACTGCAGAATACTTCCAGCAACAGAGCCCCCAGAATATGGCACCTTCGGTGCTGCAAAGTCACCAACTCCACCAACAGGGATAGGTAATACTTTGTTGCATTGAACAGCCATTGGCAATGGTGCATCTCTTCTAGACACAGAGTGAGATTTTGTTTCCAGGTTTTCTTCGCCAGAATGCAACTTCACTGAGGAAGAGGAAGCAACAGGATCAGTAGGTTCAAGTCCAACTTTCACACCAGTAAGCAAAAATCTCTGATGAGCAGACACATAAATATTTGCTGTATGTATGGCAACATCACATTTTCTGCAGAGTAAAGCTCGATCCTCTAGACAAAAGAAATAGCCAACTGTCTCCTGTAATGTGTGACAAATATCAGCAGAAATTGATCCTAAAGAAGTATATTTTAAATTCACGAAGACACAAGAAAAGGAGAATATAAAGAAGTAATAGCATTCTCACTTATGCATTACATTTTACTTAAAAAAAAAAAGAAAAAGTAATAGCATTCTCAATTATCAAAAATAAAAATAAAAAATAAAAGAAAAAGATGAGAGCATATTTGAGGAAACATGCACATTAAATTGGAAATTGTCAAGCGCCTAGTTTTAACATTAATGGGAAGAAAAAAGTCAGTTTCCTAGGAAAAAAGATCACAATTTCCAGAACGCAGCTGCAAATAGATATTTCTGACAGGCAGACCTGATGAAAATTAAAATATGATAAGTCACCAAATGCTCACCTTATAAATCTCTCATCTGAAATAGCTTTCTAAAAATCAAAGATGTTTGCAACAGCATCTTCTAACAGTGCAATTGCAATCAAACATATGTTCCTGTTTGACTTCTAAAAAGGTGAATTAAGTGTCCGTTTGGGAACAACTTATTTAGCTAAAACTAAAATTTTTTTACTGAAAGTACTGTAGATAAAGGTAAAAGTTAGCCGAAATAGTATAGTGAGACCTATGAATAGTACCAAAAAGTACAGTAAGACCCATGAATAGTACCAAAAATAAGTTGAATAGTAAAATAAACTGGCAAAAATAATCAATGCAAAACGCACTCTAAGATGTACAAATGAAAACCTGACCACATAATTTAGAAAAACTGCATATGAAGAGAATTTCAAGTAAGAGCCGTTTGTTTAGGCGTATTAAGAGACAAAAACGGGCATTTAGCAAATCATAAACATCTTGATATGTTTGGCTAGGCAAAATTTGTGGGATTGCGTTTTTGAATCTGCAGATTTACGCGTTTTAGGAAAGGCAATTTCCCGTTGTAATTTTGATATCGCACGATTTGCAAATCGTGATACCGCTAATTTTTTTGGCTGAAAATTGAAAATAGCCTTCGGGTCCATGCTTAATGACCCAAATACCAGCCTCTCCCTTCACCATATATATATATATATATATATCCTCAGTCCTCTGCCTCTAAATTCATCAGTTTCACAAGGATTGGTTCTCTTTTCTCTGTTTTTGCTCTGCTCCGTTTATTGTTGTTCTTCATCGCAATATCCAGGTAACTATTCTCCATTACCCATCTTTGAATTTATGATATAGATTTGGGCTTTTCGCATGTTGGTTTATACTATTTGAACTCAAAATATTAGAACTTAGAGATTTGTTGTTGTTGCTGGTGGTGGTAAGAGCTCTCTCTGTCTCACAAACAGCCGTCCATGAGTATTTGACTTACCTCTAATTGGGTGGGATTATATGAAAATAAGGTAATTTGCAAAGTTTTTATGTGGGTCCGTGAGATACATCTATATACAAATTGGTTTCATGTCAAATTTTAATGTAACCATGAGTAATCATTTTAGCTACTGTTGTAGGTTAATTACATATGTGTTTTTATATTATTATGCATTAATTTAATTACAATATGATTATATGACATCGTTCGAAGGTTTTGTACAAGGATTGGTGTTTAAAGTAGCTGGGTTTTGCAGAAAAATCATGGCACCATGAGTAATATTTCCAAGAACAGCTCTTTTTCTTCCACTGCATGATTACATTCAAATCTAGGAATTTTTGTTCAATTCTTTGATTGAATCTGTTTGATTCTTTTTGGTTGTAAAACTTACCTAGGAAAATTACTCCTACTATGCAATTTTTTCATGGGTTTGGTTGTAGAACTTACTATATTTGGTTGAACATTAATATTAACAAACTTATGTTTTTTTTTAGATGGGTAAGCCATCCCAAAATAGCTCAAATGTTAGAGCTCAATGGCCATTAAGAGTAACAACTATCTTTTGTGAAGCTTGTGTGGATGAGGTATTTAAGGGTAATCGACCTAATACCCACTTTAGTAAAAAGAGTTAGACAAATATCATAGCAGCTTTTGAAAAGAAAAATGGAAAGGAATATTCTAGGGTGAAGTATTAGCATAAATGGGATGGAATGAAGAAAGATTTGGTACTTTGGAATAAGTTGAAAGAAAGTGAAACTGGATTGGGATGGGATGCAGCCAAAGGAATAATAGCTGCAACTAATGAGTGGTGGGAGAGAAAGCAAATGGTATGTTTTGTATAACCCATTGTATGTATGTTGTATTAGTAGATAAAACATGCTAATTTGAGTTATTAACGAAAATATTCAAACTTGTAGGAGGTACCTGAAGCTACAAAATTTTGAGAGAAAGGTTTGGAGAATGTTGACTTATTAGATATTATGTTTAAGAACATTGCAGCCACAGGAGATTTAGCATGGGCCCCCACTTCAGGTGTGTTACTTAATGATCTTGAGATACCTAAGGAGGGGTTAGGTGATACTTCTGCTGACTCATCTTCTTCCAATGATAATGATGATGTTCACGAAGATGAGACTCATAACCTCACACAACCACCTAACCCAACACAAAACAAAGGAAAGAAGCAAGCTTTACCATCATCCACACAAAGTAAAGGGAAGAAAGGAGGAATAGCTTTACAGTTGACACAACAGCTTAGTTGTATCTATGATGTTGTGGAGTTAAGGAACTCAGCTTGTTCAGTGGAGCCAAGTAGTACTATTTGTAATGTCATGGAACATGTGTGCACCTTAGATGGCATTGAGAAGGGCTCCAAACTCTACCTCATGGTAGCACGTATTTTTCAAAACGAGAAAAGAGAGAGATGTTCGTCGTGATAGAATAACCATATTTACAACTTCAGTTTCTGCAAGATGAGGCAAGATTGTTAAGAGGGCACTACTTTGGCACTTAGGATGTTTTATGTTTTACCCTTTGAATAATGTTTTATAGAAGAGAAAGATGATTTTAATGTTTTATTGTTTTATTGTTTTATCCTTTGAATAATGTGGCTGTTAGGGTGTTTGAATTACAAAGATAGAAGCTTGGCTGTATCTTTGAACAGAACATTAAATCAAGAGTTGGGACCTCTTTTCATTGTTCTCACAATTTTCTGCCAATACATCAACATTATTTTTTCACCAATGTTGAGTTTGTTAGGTTTCCTGACAAAAAATTAAATCAGTGCTGTATTAGCATCATATTGCTTAGTGATTGAGTAATGCAGTGGCACCATATTGTATCAATGTTAGGATCTCTGTGCACTGATTGAGTAGTGCAGTGGCTGCTGTAATTAGCGAATTTGCTGCATTACTGCTGCAAGGAAGCATGTTATGTGTCATGATGAGTGTCTAGAATGCTTGTAGGAGTGTGAGTGTTGTAGCCGATTACAAGGTTCAATCCTATGAATAACTGAATAATCACTTAGCTGTTATAAGTGATTACTTGCTAGGCTCAAAGTGAATACAGATGGTAATTGGCTAAAGTTGAATATGATGCCTTGCTAAAGTTGATTTTTTGAAGCTATGTATGGTGGCTGAGATTCTGAAGGTAGAGGAGAGAGAAGGAAATTTAAAATCTTGCAGATAATTTTAATCCTGACCTGTTTTCCTTTTGTGCTATATGTTGGTGATAAGAGAAAAGCAATGCTCGCTGGAAAGAGATAAGACAAAAGGACTGCCATCTCCAGTCACACATATTTAATTGACTCCTTTTGTTTCTGAAGTAATTTTTAGTTTCATGCATTTACTCTTTCAAGGAAAATAAGAGGGGCACTAATAATGAGCACTTTCAAGGCAAAGGAGCATGAAAAAAGATAAACGAATAGGATTAGTGGCTATGATGTCATTGTGAACAGCCAGCTTGGTTGATGGAAAGAGATGAGTACTAATCAACATGTAATTGTTTTTTGTGATAGGTAATAACAAACTTTATTGATAATAAAATTACAATGAATTTACGATAGTAAACTCACTGCACTGAAAAGAATACAAACCAATCAAAAAGAAAGACTAACAAAATTAAGGAATTCAAACAAAGAATGACAATGCGTAAACCCCCAAATATGGGACCACTCAAACAAAATCCTAAGTAGCAAAGACTTCACACAGTCTACAGGTCTCTCAATTTCCTAAAAAGTTCAGGCATTGCGCTCCTTCCAAATTAACCACATAAGACACACTGGAACCATATTCCACACATTTGAAGTGTGACTCCCCAACCAATTCCACCATGCCGAGAGAAGAGAAACAACATTCTTCGGCATCACCCACTAAACCCCAAACAAACGAAGGACTTCACTCCACAAGGTACGAGCATACTTACAATGGATCAATAAGTGATCCACAGTTTTCTCTTCACATCGACAAAGGCAGCACCAATTAACAAGAGGTAAATTCTTCTTAACAAAGTTGTCTATAGTAAGAATCCCACCCCTAACAGCTGTCCATAAAAAGAAAGCCACCCTTTTAGGTACCTTAACACATCAAATGCTCTTCCAAGGAAAAGACACCAATGGGGCTACTAGCAATGAAAAATAGAAAGAGCGCACATCAAAAACACCACTATGATTCAATTGCCATATCATGGTATCATCACCCCCTCTAGGTAACTTTTTTTTTTTTTGATAAGTAATAAGAATATATTAAAAAGAAGAGGGGTGTCACCTGAGTATACAAGAAGTATATATCAAGGACAAATACAAATCAAGTGCATAAAGTACAAAAGTCCATGAAACCATGGACTAAAGAAAAAGAACAAAAGCCAAACACTGTAACCCAATCCAGAAGAGTCTTAAGGAAGAAGAGTTTAAGATCTGTAACTAATCTCTCTAAATCCTCAAAATGCCGGTTATTCCTCTCCCTCCAAATGCACCAAATCAAACAATGGGGCACAGCCATCCAAATAGCCGAATTCCGATGCCTCCCCAACTTTCCTTGCCAACAAGCCAACAGATCCAAAGGAGAATGATGCAAGAGACGCAAGAAGATTATTGTTTAGTATATTTATGTTTGCAAGTCAATTGTATTTTTATGTTTTAAGTCCTATTAGTTTATTGGGCTATTAGTATTTTAATTTAGAAGCAAGGTTACTTTTGTAATAAAGCAATTAGGGTTTCCTAGCCAATTAGAACTAGAATTTAACAATCCTTTATAAGTAACCTATTGTATTCCTTGAGAGATAGTTGATATTTTGATGAATGAAAAAATAGCCGTTTAGTCTTTCTTTAGTCTGGTGCTAACTCCAGGTCTACTCTAGATGCTGACTCCTAGTGGTTTTCCATGCTTGGTATTGACTCTTAGGTCATATCTCTTTATTTTATTGTTGTTTCAGTTTTGTTTTAGTTGTCTTGCGTCAATTTTGGTATCAGAGCAAACACCGATCTGTTTGAAGCCTCATCGCAAGTCAATCCAAAACCCAAAAAAAAAAAAAAAAAAAAAAAAAAAACCACGCAAGACCCATCAGCCACCAGCCGCCAAAACCCACAAATCAGCACTCACCACCGCAAGACCCATCAACCACCAGCCGCCAAAAACCCATTATCACCCTCAACCACCGCCGTTGAGGACGTCGACCACCGCCAATGCAAGACCCGAGACTAGCAGCTACCACTCCATGTTTTGTGCTGCCGCAGTCTCCCCTGTCTTCGCACCACCGAAATCATCACCGAACGCCGATGAGCCACGCCACGTCTTAGCTGATGAGTCCAGCACCGCTTCGTGACCATTACTGTTTCTTTCTCTTTTAGTTGTTTCCTCTGTTTCTAGTGTCATTAGTTTCGTGGTGTTTAATGTTAGAAGTGCTATTGTGTACTGGCAGATTTTAGTTTTATACTTCATTGTATTTCACATTATAAAAAATAAAAAAATAAAAAATCAAAAGGAAGGAAAAGAAAGTACTGTAGCTGTAACAGCCCATTGCATGCATTGGGCCTTTAAATTGTTCATCCACAAGTCCACTTGTCCAAGTAAGATCCATTCACTTGAAGCCAACAACTATTTGGGAGAACAGTCTTAGAAGCCCATTCCAACGATTTGTCCAGAGAAAATCACAACTACTATTTGTTGAAGCACTATTTTAGAGAATCATGGTAATATTAGAAGCACCTTATTTTGATGGTTGTGAAACATATCCACGAGATTTTGTCAACTGGATGAATGGGATGGAGCAATTCTTTGAGCAAGCAAATTTTGCAGATAACAAAAAGGTTCGGTATGCCAAGTTGAAGTTAAGAGGTAAAGCACAAAGGTTTTGGGAGAATCTTGAATATTTCTGCTATATGAGGTATGAACCTGCCATCAATGTGTGGGAAGATATGAAAGAAAAGCTTTGTGATGAATATTTGTCACCATTCTATCGAACTAAATATCTACCCCAATCTCAATGTAGTACTTTTCAAGTTGAAGCAAATACGATGAATCCTCATCCTCATCCCATTTCATGTCCTCGGCGCACTTTTGAACAATCTATCAAAGAATTATCTACCAAGGAATTATCTGTAAAGCTCATGAAAGATGTTCAAGACAAGATTGCTCAGATGAAGCAAATGAAAACTCAATCCGATTCAATTGGGAAACCAAGGATACTTAATCACAATGAACTTATTGCTGCCCCAATAGAAGACAACAATGATGCTAATATCTTGGTCTTGGAGGATCCTCCAGCAACACCAAAGCCTAATGTTGACACAGATGTATATGCCTCGACAAGTGTTACTTTAACATGCATACAAGGAAATGAATCTATTGAAGAGCAGCAAGGTGAAGAGATGGTGTCTACAGAGAGTATTATGTTAGAGGGTACACATGATGTGATATCTAATGAATCTGCTTTTGATCAACCTTCCATGGTGCATGAAGACAAACAATTTGCTAAAGTGGAGAAAGTGAATAACATAGTGTTTCCAATGGTTCAAGATAAGATTATGTTGATTCCACACATTAATTTTGTTATTCCAGAAAAGTTTGACATGATGGAATTCAAGATTTTTCTTTACTCTATGCTCCATAGGGTGATTCCAAACTTGAAGCAAGTGTTACTTGTCCGCATCCTAATCCTTCAACGCTTTAGAACTCGAGGTCGAGTTTTCTCCAACTAAAGGAGAATGATGCAAGAGATGCAAAAAGATTATTGTTTAGTATTATTTATGTTTGCAAGTCAATTGTATTTTTATGTTTTAGGTCCTATTAGTTTATTGGACTATTAGTATTTTAATTTAGAAGCAAGGTTATTTTTGTAATAAGGCAATTAGGGTTTCCTAACCAATTAGACCTAGGGTTTAGCAATCCTTTATAAGCAACCTATTGTACTCCTTAAGAAATAGTTGATATATTGATGAATGAAAAAATGGCCGTTTAGTCTTTCTTTGGTCTGGTGCTAACTTCAGGTCTACCCTAGGTGCTGACTCCTAATGGTTTTTCCCGCTTGGTGCTGACTCCAAGTAAGGCCTAAGTGCCGACCCCTAGGTCATATCCCTTTATTTTATTGTTGTTTCAGTTTTGTTCTGATTGTCCTGCATCAAGAGGCCTCCTTATTTCGACTTAACGAAAAAAGTCTTGGGTAAAGCACACACAAAGAAGAGTCCCCACACCAAATATCCTGCCAAAATCTAACAATAAAACCGGCCCAACCTCAAATTGGATGTGATGAACAAAAGATGGCCAACCATGACTAATAGACTTCCACAAGCTTACACCATGAGGGCCAATAACGGGAAGAGAGCACCAACCTCCCCTTCACAACCATATTTTGCTCCTATCACTCTCCTCCACAAGGCCTGTCGCTCAACCATATTTTGCCCCTATCACTCCCCTATCAACCATATTTTGCCCCTCTAGGTAACTTGGATGAGATATGTGCAAAAAAATCATAAAAGATCCCTATCTCCCAATCTTGAAAAGCATGACGGAAGCGTAAGTTCCAGCTTCTACCACCGCCATCCAATGCAAACTCAACCATATCAAAAATCATAGCTGCCTTATCCACAACAATAGTAAACATTGCTGGATATAAATCTTTCAAGGCAATAGGGCTACTCCAAGGGCCATACCAGAATCTGATACGAAAACCCTCTCCTGCCGCATACAGCACGTGACCAAAGAAACTCTCAGCCCTTTTCCTAATGTTCTTCCACATACCACATTCATGCGTCCCTCTAACAACTCTAGTACACCATCCCCCACTGGCCTCCCCATATTTGGAAGCTATAATCTGCCTCCATAAACGTGTGACCTCATTCCCAAATCGCCATAGCCACTTCCCAAGCAAAGCTTGGTTAAACAGCCCTATCTTCCAAATCCCCAAGCCACCTGCTACCATTGGCCACACAATTTTCTCCCAAGCAACAAGTGAGAATTTAAAAACATCATCAGATCTCTCTCAAATGAAATTCCTCTGAATCCTCTCTAATCTGTCCGCCACATGTTGAGGAATAGTGAACAAAGATAAATAATAAGTAGGGAGACTTGATAAGGTACTCTTCAATAAAGTAAGTCTACCCCCTTTTGAAAAATATAACTGCTTCCAACCTGTGAGCTTTTTTTCCATCCATTCAATGATAGGGTTCCATATTGAGGAATCCTTATAATGTGCCCCCAAAGACATACCCAAATAAGACATGGGTAAACAGCCTACCTTACAACATAAAATAAGAGCTAAGGCATCCAAATTTCCAACCTCACCAACCGGCACAATCTCACTCTTACCAACATTCACTTTCAATCCTATGATAGCTTCAAAGAAAATTAGAACCATACGAATATGTAATAATTGTTCCTCAGATGCATCACAAAAGAGAATAGTAGCATCAACAAACAAAAGGTGAGAGATATGCAAACCTCCACTTGTATTGAGACTTGCTTGGAATCCATTGAGAAAACCTCCATCTTTTGTCCTTTTCAACAACCTACTCAACACCTCCATTACCAATAAGAATAGGAGTAGAGATAAAAGATCCCCTTGGAGAAGACCACGAGAGCTACCAAAGAAGCCAGCTGGAAACCCATTAATAAGCACTGAAAAACGGGCAGTAGAAATACACATCTTCATCCATCTCCCCCACTTCTCCCCAAAACCCATCCTCTCCATAAGGTAAAATAAGGCACTCCAGCTCACATGATCATAAGCCTTCTAAATATCCAATTTAGTAATCACACCCGAAATACCACTCTTCAATCTACTGTCCAAGCATTCATTTGCGATAAGAACAGAGTTAAGAATCTGTCTTCCCCCAACAAAAGAATTCCAAGAGTTGGAAATAAGTTTATACAAAACACAACGGAGTCTATGTGCCAAGACCTTTGAAAGTAGCTTGTACAAACTACCCACAAGGTTGATAGGGCGAAAATCTCTAATGATGACTGCACTAAGCTTCTTGGGTATCAAACACAAAAATGTGGCATTGAGAGATTTTTCAAAGATAAATTCTTTGTGGAAGTCTTAAAAAAAAAACCAAGATCCTTCTCAAGAACACACCAGCATTTTAGAAAGAAAGCCATAGTAAAGCCATCTGGACCGGGAGCCTTATCACCCTTAGCCTCCCATAGGGCTACAATGATCTCTTCCTTCTCAAATTCCCTTTCTAAAGTAAGTCTATCAGTTTCATCCAAATTTGCAAACTCTAAACCATCAATAGTGGGCGTCCAAGATTTGGTCTCCTGGTACAAAGACTTATAAAAACCCACCACTTGATCCTGAATTGCAGACGGATCCTCATACAAAATGCCCTCAACCTCCACAGCTCTCATAGTATTTGTACGTCTATGAGAATTAGCAAACCTATGAAAAAAACCCAGTATTATTACCCCCTTCTTTTAAGTACAAAGCCTTCGATTTCTGCCTTCAAGAAATCTCCTCCAAAGAAGCTAAATACTCAATATCAGCCTTTATCTCAGCTCTTCTTGCACTATCTGCTGGTGACAAAGATTGCATCCTTTCTCTCAAATCTTAAGTCCAAAAGCTCAGACAGCAAGCATTTTTTCCTAAAAGGCACATCCCCAAAAACATGTTTATTCCAATGCTTCAAATCTCCCTTAAGAGCCTTCAATTTGCAAGCTAGAACATAACTAGGAGACCCCACAAAGTGGTATCCGTTCCACCAACCTCGCACAAGATCCACAAATCCCTCCACCTTAAGCCACATATTCTTCAACCTGATATGACAATCTCATATTTTATATGATACAAAACAGAATTATAAGGACAACATCCAGAGGAGATGCATGATTACTGATATAAATGGCTCTCTTATTAGAAAATTCAGCACCCTCTATCATATTTACTGGGCTTTTGTTGTGCAATAGATACTTATTGTGATTTATCTAGTTAACATCTTTTAAATGTTTAATCATTTTCTTTATTGTGATTAATCTAATTTATTAATATTATATTTTAGGTGTTATTCCTATGGATTACAATGATTATACTGATAATAATGATAATGATCACTCTTATGATGTGGAAAATGATGAGCATGATGATGAGGAATTACATGATCTTCTTGTTGCTGGATGTCATGTTGCAGTGACATATTATATGAAATATATTGATAAACAACCTTGTAGAGATTCTGAACAAACTGGCTACATGTGGTTGATGGATTGTTTGACGGGTAATGAAACAAAATGTCATGAAATGTTTAGAATGAAGCCACATGTTTTCCTTCAATTGTGTAATGTTTTACAAATACATATAGACTTCAACACGCAAGGCATATTGGGCTTGAAGAGTCAATAGGTATATGTTTGATGATACTTGGACAAGGAGCATGTAACAGGTTGGTTTAAGAAAGATTCCAACATTCTGGTGAGACTATACATAGATATTTTCATAGAGTTCTGAAACGCCTTAACATAATGTCAATAGATATTCTCAAGCTTTCTGACCCTACATTTAGTGCAGTTCCAAGACATATACAAAAGAATCCATTATACATGCCACACTTTCAGGTATTCATTTCATACATTCTAATTTGCTTCTAATATTTGTTAGGATTATTTCCTAAGTACCTAAAATTTATATTCTATTTTAAGACTGTATTGGTGCCATTAACGGTACACATATCCAAGTTGTTTTTGGAGACAACAAGAAAGCTCTTTATTATAATAGAAAGGGTGTGCCATCTTTTAATGTAATGGCAGCTTGCAATTTTGATTTACTTTTCACATTTGTTATGGCTGGATGGGAAGGTGCAGCACATGATATACGTATTTTCTTAGATGCTATTCGTCGACAATCTGTCAACTTTCCAAAACCACCACCAAGTATATAATATTTTTATATATTAAATATGTATGAAGGATATTATTTATGTACATCTTACATTTTTTTTTCTTTTACTAGGAAAATATTATTTAGTTGATGTTGAATACCTCTTAAGGAAAGGATATTTGTCACCTTATAAGGGACATAGGTACCATCGTTCTAATTTTCAACGAGTTGGTCGAGGGAATCACATAGAAGAGAGGTTTAACCATGTTCACTCATCACTTCAAAGTGCAATTGAGCGAACTTTTGGAGTGTGGAAGAATAGATGGAAAATTTTGAAGCAAATGCCATCTTATGACATTAAAGACCAAAGAAACATTATAGTTGCTACTTGTGTTTTGCATAATTTTATTAGAAAACATGATAGGGAGAATGAGGGATTTAATTGGGATGAGCATGACTTGGACAGACCAAGAAGCAATAGTAGTAGAGAAGGTAGTAGTAGACAGGCAAACATTGAGAATATACAAGATGAAGAGATGAAATTTGTTCATGACAAAATAGCTCGGTCCATTTGTGGGTTGTAAACAATATTTTTATTATTTCTATTTTGGTTTTTAATGTTTTGGATAAGAACTTTTTTTTAAAAAAAATTATGGATTGTCTAGTATTGATATTGTTGGCCATGAACATTTTAATATAATTATTTTCCTAACCTTAACAAATTATGCAATTCTTTCTCTTGATGAGTTTTTTTTTTTTAATATTTTAAATTTGATAAACTTCTCTCCATGAATTTCAACGACAACATCATTATTGTTGTTATTATTAATGTAATTGTTAAGCTTAATTACATATTTTCAATAATAAAAAAACACTGATTATAGGAAAAATGACAGTATAACATTAACAAAATAATTAAGTCCTTTTTTGGAATTTACACCCAAAACAATTATTTTTAAAACAGCTTATCCAAACACTTACTGTGGCTTTAAAAATAGAAAACGCATATTTTCACATTTTTACCAAATGCTTATTTGTGGTTTTTAAAATGGTGTTTTTAAAATGCACATTTTGAAAAAGCTTATCCAAACAGGGCCTAAATTTTTGATAAATAGAAAACTTCAACTAAATTGATGCGATAAAAAGACAAAAAAAAAATCAGATAGTTTTCAAAAAAAGATACCAAACAGAATGAGGTTATCTGAAAAACTAATAACATTCACAGAAATAGAATGCATGTTATAACTCTGATTTTGCATATCAAATAACTTAAATGCATTTTTGCAAGTTGCTCATTCCTCTTACAAGTGTCTGGAAGTTTTGGAGGGAGGAGAGAGAAGAGGGCATAAAGAGGAAGTAAAGGAGAGGGGAGGAGAATGGTTATCCCTTCCCCTTTATTGGATGTTTTAAAAATTAAGTAGAGGGAGGGGTGTAGATATCCCTCCCCTTTGCCTTTTTTTTTTTTTTTTTTTTTTTTTAGTGAGTAATAAAAACTAAGAGAGAATCAACATCGAGAGAAGGAACAACCATCAATGAAATCAAACAAAGTAGAAGAGGAATGGTTTGGTAACACAGCCAGCCAATCATACAAAGCACATAATTGGAACAGCTTCAACTTCGTCATAGGCCTTTCTAATCCTTCAAACACATCACGATTATGCTCCTTCCAAACCATCCGCATAAGACACAAAGGTACTACACATCAAACATCACCAATACCCTGTCCTACAAATCTCCCCCTCCAACATGCCACTGCCACATTGCCAACACATCAAGGAATCTTTGAGGCATAACCCACTATACCCCCAAATAAACAGAACAATGGACCACAGCTCACTAGCAGATTAACAATGGATGAACAGATGTTCAATCGACTCCCCAACCTTCTCATACACGTAACACCACTCAAATCACATATATATTACAACAGTGTAGATTATCAATAGTGAAAATCTTACCAAGTGCAGCAGTCCATGTCAAAAATAAAATAAAATAAAAACCCTACCTTAAGCAGAACTTTGACCTCCAAAAACTCTTCTAGGGAAAAGACTGTACGTCCTCAGCAGAAAGGAGACTGTAAAAGGACATAAGCACAAATAATCCACTCTTCATAAGCTGCCAACAAATCTGATCTTCAACATCCCTCTTAATCTTGGCTGAGTAGAGAAGATCCATGAATGTGGTAATTGCTTCCAACCCCCACTTATGTAATAGCCACGTGAAGGTCACATTCTAAAGCATGGAACAATCTCTCTAACTCAAAATGTCCACCATAGTAGCCCCTTATCCTGAGCAATACATATAGGACAGGGAAGACATCCTTTACAACACCATCCCCACCCCACCAATCAAACCAAAAGCAAACATTGGTTCCTTTTCCAACAAAAAATGTCACTGAACCTAGCAAGATGATTCATCGAATGAATATGTTTCCATAAGCAAACTCCATAGCCTCCTTTGACCCCCTTCAAACATCACCCACCCCAATCACTACTAGTGGAAATCAAGGCAAGATACCAAATCTAGCAAATTCCATTATTATCATATCTGACTCTAGTCAACAATCTGTAATATTGGGATCTTCTAAGGAAACAATAGTACAATATTCCAAGAAATCACTCCCTTGATATAAAATCTGGTCTTTGTCAACCACCATTACTATTGGAGCCCTACAAGGAAGCAATCTCATGATCTCCTCCAATAATCACTTTCTTTTATGATAAATTGTATATTTTTACAATTCTAACTATGTAGAGATATAAGACTTCCTGTATTATAAAAGGAGATGTAATCACATTATACAAGCAAGGAAATATAGAATAATTTTCCACCATTATTTGATTTCTTTCATGGAATAAGAGCAGGTCCAAAGTTCGATCCCTGACTCCACTCTCCTCACATTTAAAATATTAAAATTCCACATGTTGGGCCCCATTTATTAAGGAAGATTCTAGGCTGCCATGTGAGGAGGAGTGTTAGAATTACAATCAAATGATTAAATTCACAATTTCCTAATAACTTAAACTTTTGAAAATATCGGTAATCTAACATGGTATTAGAGCACACTTGATTACAAGATTCTATTTAGCCGGGTCCTCTTCGCCTTGAGGCCTATTCCGATGCAAATTACGCTAGTTGTCCTATTGATCATCACTCTGCTGGAGGCCATTGCATTTATTTGGGGTTCTTGTCTATCTCATGGAGTGCCAAGAAACAGGACACAGTTTCACAATCTAGCACCAAAGCAGAGTATCGTCAACTGGCTCATACTGCTGCTGCCTACTAAGCTATCTTGGTTCTACCAACTCTTTTGAGATCTCCATCCTTTTTTTCCCTCAGCCTCCATTAAGGTGTTATAATATTAGCTCCATTTCCCTATGCTCTTATCCTATTTTCATGCTTATATGAAGCATCTCGAGGTTGATTATCACTACAAAATCTTGTCTTGCTCTAACTTAGGGAGTTGTGGTCCTTTATTTTCTGTTTATTCAGGGTGCAACGGGTGATGCCAAGAAGAGTATTGGGGAGGGGATTTTGCAATCACCGGGCAATTGACCTATACTATAGCCCTGACTTAAGAATGGCATCCACTATCCTTTTTGGCGAAACTCCTTGAGTTAAATTTTTTGTAATTTAATCCCACAAGTACAACTACCAAAGTGACCTTAAATTATATGCTCAAAACTTTCTTTTTTATAGCTAATTAGACCCTGCGACCACTGTAGAGTTTCAATCACAAAAGAGCACTCCTAATAAAGCCTAAAAACCATCATCTGAGGTGAGTTTACTATATATCCAGATTTTTATTTGAGTCGAATTCTCAATTTGCCAGAAACCCCATAAAATAAATAAATAAAAAAAACCCAGTGTTCGTACATATTAAGTAACTTGCATATATCTCTAAGCAACAAAGGACAGACGGAGAAAGTACCTGGCAGATGTCACAGTTAGGGGGCATGTGAGAAGTAGAAAGTGGAACCCTCTGGTGCTTGCTGGCGAGTTTGTTGGCCGCATGAACTTTCTTGTCACACGCCCAACACAGAGCCGCCTCGTCCGCGCAGCATAGCACTGTCGCCTCTGCCGCTTCGCACACGTTGCACTGTATCTTCATCTCTCTCTCTCTCTCTCTCCCCGAGTTTATGTTTTGCGTTGTCTTGTCTTTTTTTATGAAGTAAAGAACCTTTTTTTTCTTTTTTTTTGATAAGATGAAGTGAAGAACCTGGGGGCTACTGCATTCTGATTTTTTTTTTTTTTTTTTTTTTTTTTTTTTTTTCAAAGATGAAACGTTAGTAGGCTTTATTTAATTAATGGCCTGTTTGGAAATTTAAAAAATGAGGGAGAGTAGAGTAGAGGAAGTGAGAGTAATTCAATTATCTTATTTGGAAGTTTTTTAAGGAAGGGAGAGGAGTTTGGAGGGGTTTCAACCACCTCTAACCCCTCATTTTTAATTCCTCAAAATTAGAGAGATTTGGAGGGAGAGTAAAGTAAATAAATTATTGACTAAATAAATTTCTCAATATATCATTTCTAAATTAATAATAGATTAATGTTGCAAGTCTATTTTCAAATAGGGGTAAATTTGTCTATTTTAATCATTTATTCTCCTTTCCATTCTAATTTTTAAAACATCCAAATAAGGGGAAGGGCTAATTACTCCCTTCCCCCTTACTAATTTTAAAAACATCCAAATAAGGTGGAGGGGAACCATTCCCCTCTACTCTCCTCCCCACTACTCTCCTCCCCTCTACTTTCCTCTACTCTCTTCCCTCTCTAAACTTCCAAACAGGCCATAAATAATATCACACTGTACAATGGGAAAGAGAAATGAGGGGTATAATTAAAATTCGACCAAAATGGGTAATTAACCCTAATTTCCCAACTATTTAGTTAATAGGCCCGGTTCTCAAACTATATTATTTACTAGCATCTCGAGTCTATAAGACTCGATTTTGGCCTATAAATCGAGTCTCAAAAACTCAATTTTTATAGTCTGATCACGTCTGATGTGGCATATTTTTCCACGTGGTGACCACATGAAAATCGAGTCTCTAAGACTTGATTTATAACCCTTATAACTTTACACCGTAAAGAACTCAGAACATCAGAGAAGAACCTAGAGGAAAAAAGAAAAAAGAAAAAAAAAAGAAAAGAAAAAACCCAGAAAGAAAGAGAAGATTGAGATTGGAATGGGTGAGCCACCACCGTGCGCGACCCAGTGCGAGACCCAGGTCGCGCATGACCCAGGCCGAGCGCGACCTAGGCCGAGCTCTCTCTCTCCTATCTGATCTGAGTCTCTAGATTCTTTCTCCCTCTGATCTGATTGTACTAGGATTGGGGATTGGGATTGGGATTGTTATGTTTCTGGATTTTTAAAATTTTTTTTGGGTATTTCGGCTTGTACAAGAGACTTGAGACTTAAAATTTTTTTTAATTTTTTTGGTTTATAAATCAAGCCTTAGAGACTCGATTTCCAGGTCGGAAAAAAATGCCACATCAGACCATGGAAATCGAGTCTTTGAGACTCGATTTATAGGCCAAAATCGAGTCTTATAGACTCGAAAAGCTAGTAAATAATATAATTTGAGAACCGGGCCTATTAACTAAATAGTTGGAAAATCAAGGTTAATTACCCATTTTGGCCTTAAAATTCTGCTTAAACACAAATATTTTTTTTCCAAATAAATCTCCTCACACTCTTAGAAATTTTTTTTTTTTTTTATGATTAGAAAATCAGCAATCCAAATTATAATGAATTAATCTTGTTTTTCTTGTTAAAGAGTGCTAAGGTATAATTAAAATTTGAGTTTCTTTTTTTTTTTTTTAATCAGAAGGCTGCGCATTTTATTAATTATTATCAATAGAGATTACATCATGGTGAAGAGATTGCTCCAAGAAAGCAAGGATCCTCTTCTAACCAAGTGGAAAAATCAACAATGCCCTGGCATGTTTTCCTAAAAGATGGTTTGGCCTATTTCCTTGGCGTCGCACATGCAAAAATGAAACCTTGCGGAACTCTTCACTGAAGGACAATAAACCTTGTACCACAGAGTCCACCGATGTTGGAGCATCAGAGAGACCAGATAGAGCCCGGTAAATAGTGAGTGAGTCACCTTCCAGTATAAAGTCTTGGATCCCAATATCCTTTACAAACTGCATTCCCATTTCAAAAGCCTTCGCCTCTACTTCAATTGCCCCCAACGATGCCTAGACTCTCTTACTTAAGGCTACAATGACTCTGCCTAGTTCATGCCCTACAAGTACCCCTAACCCAGCCATTCCTTGCTTTATGAATATTGCACCATCCACGTTTACCTTGTAAGAAGGTGCACTTGGAGGGGACCACGACGCTGCTAGTATTTCTAGACCCACCTCGATCTGTTCCATCGCCAATGCTTCCCTATACTTATTCAAGTGCTATGTTGCCCCCCCTCATTAGGACCGACCCCTCCTTCCTCACTCCACCAGCACGCATCTCATTCCCATTATTCCATATACACCACGCTCCAGTTGCGAGCTTTGCTGCCACCTCTATTTAAGCATCTTCCACCATTAACACCCTCTAAAGCAGGTCTTTAAAAGACTAAACGTGATCCCTTGTACCTGGAATAACAAGCTTTGAGCACCCCCAAACTTCACGAGCTCTCTGACAGTTCCAGAATAAATGACCAAAGGTTTCGGCTTCCCTCCCACATTCTTCACATGTCCTGTCTTGTATTACCTTATGTCGCAGAAAGTTCGACTTTGTTGGTAGGATATCCTTACATGCTCTCCATGTAAAATGATGAATTTTATGTGGGATAGGAAGGTTCCACAATTGCCTCCAAAACCGACTTTCATTGCTAGCATTTGAGCAGCTAGCCCTGACTTGAGCCCGAGATAAATCCATGGCCTCATGGTATGCGCTCTTCATTGTAAACACTCCTTTAGGATTGAAAGCCCATACTTGTTTGTCTTCAGGTAGGCGAAGACTTAATGGTATACTTCTGATTATCTTTGCTTCATAGGGCAAGAACAGAGCATTTAGTGCCTCCGTCTTCCAGCTTGCTTCTTCCTTGTTAATCAACTCCCCCACCCTTGTGTCCTGATGCATGAACCCCTTTGGTGATACCACTTTAAAAGTAGTTGGGTTTGGCAACCACATGTCACCCCAGACCTTCACACTCTCCCCATTCCCTATTCTCCACCTCAGACCATATTTCACCAAATCTTGAGCTGCACAAATACTACGCCATGTGAATGATGAGTTATTTCCTAGAGGTGCATTAATGTAATCACACCTAGTGAAATATTTAGCTTTTAGAACTTTGTAAGCTAGAGAGTTTTGTCCCATTTGAAGCCTCCACCCTTGCTTAGCTAGTAAAGCCAAATTGAATTGCTTCAACTATTTGAAACCCATGCCCCCTTTGTTCTTCAATTCACACAACTTATCCCAACTCAACCATGTCATCTTTTTCTCATCTCTTTTTTGGCCCCACTAAAAATTCCTCATCATACTTGTCAGCTCCTCACATAAGGCATCAGGGATTTTGAAACAACTCATAGTATACGTAGGAATAGCTTGAGCCACCGCCTTGATAAGCACTTCTTTCCCAGCTTTAGATAGTAATTTTTCCTTCCACTCTGCCAACTTTTTACTCAGCTTTTCCTTTATGTCATTAAAGGTACTCCTTTTCCTTCTCCCTACTAAAGATGGAAGACCCAAATATTTTTCGTGCTGTTTAATCACTTGAGCTCCAAATCTAGTTTTGATTTCCTCCTTCAACTCTCTTGAGGTATTGCGGCTAAAGTATAATGAAGTCTTTGCCCGATTGAGTTGTTGACCTGAAGCATTTTGATATACCTACAAGATTCATTGTAAAGCATTGCACTCCTCCATGGTGGCTTTGCAGAAGATTAAACTATTATCCGTAAAGAAAAGGTGGGATAGTTTAGGGCCATTTTGACACACCACTAATCCACCCATCTATCCATTGGCAACTGCAGACTTTATCAAGGCTGAGAGTCCTTCAGCACACAGGAGGAATAAGTAAGGGGATAAAGGATCACCCTGATGCAACCCTCTACTTGGCATAATATGTCCTCTTGGCTTCCCATTAATCTTCACTGAATGGGTGATAGAAGTGACACACTTCATCATCAGGTTCCTCCATTTTTTCCACAAATCCCAGTTTTTCCATAATTTTCTCCAAGCAAGCCCACTCCACTCTATCATATGCTTTGCTCATATCTAGCTTCAAAGCCATCTCCCCTATTCTTCCTCCTTTTTTTCTGGCTAATGTGGTGCATAGATTCAAAAGCTACAAGAATATTATCAATAATAAACCGTCCATGCACAAAGACACTTTGGGTTTCACTAATGATAGAAGGTAAAAACTTTTTTAGCCTATTAGCAATAGATTTAGATGCTAATTTGTAAAGTACATTACATAAGTTAATAGCCCTATAATCTGTAACTTTTTTAGGCTCTTTGCATTTAGGGATAAGCACAATATGAGTCTCATGAAATTTTGGGGGGATATACCTGAATTTAGGAAATCAAGGATAGTTCTGGTTATCACATCACCCATGGTAGACCAAAAGTGTTGAAAGAATAATGGAGGCATGCCATCTGGGCCAGGTGCTTTTAACGGGTACATCTGCTTTAGGGCTGTTCTGACTTCATTTTGAGTAAATTCCTGAGATAGGCTATGATTCATTGCCGGGGTGACTTTTGGCTGTATGGCTTGGAGAAGCTCATCAAACTCTCTTGGATTGCTAGAAGTAAAGATATTTTGGTAGTATCCTATCACAATTTCCTCCACTTTCCTTTCATCCTCATGCCACACCTCCTCAAAATCCAACAAACCATCAATAATATTCTTAGTATACCGTGTTGATGCCTTAGCATGGAAGTAGCCTATATTCCTATCACCCAGTTGAAACCAGTCAATACGAGATCTCTAAAGCCACATCATATTCTCCTTATCTAACCAATCATTCAGTTCAAATCTTATGGTTCTCATATCTCAGATTGTTGCTGGTGAGGTAGATTGAAGCTCCAACCATTCCAAGTGTTTTTGCAGATTCGCTATCCTTCTTCCAACATGACCAAACTTGGCTTTGTTCCATGCTTCCAACCTAGTTCGACATTTCTCCAAGCATATGCTCAATGCATTCTCTTGATTGGCTACTATACCTTCCTCTCATGCATTTCGAACTACCTCCTTACACCTTGGGTCTTTCAACCACATAGATTCAAAGCGGAAGACTTTTCCCACTTTTTTCTATTGGATTTCGACTCCATGTGCAAAGAGAGAGGGGAGTGATTTGATGCTACTGATGTTAGATGAAATAGCTTTGCTCTTGGAAATTTCACTCTCCATTCTTGAGTAGCTAAGGCATGGTCCAGTCTCTCCCTTATTTTTATGCCATCAGCCCTTTGGTATAACCAAGTGAACTTTGGTCTAGTGAAGCCTATATCCCGCAATCCACACCAATTAATTGCCTCAACAAATCTCTCCATCTATTGCCTAGGCTGAATTCTACCTCCCTCTTTCTCAGATAGCCCTGTAATCTCATTAAAATCCCTAATGACTAGCCAGGGAAGATTGGAAGTACCCCTTAAATGTCTGAGCTTTGCCCAAGATTCCGGTCTTTTAGATGTGTCCGGTTCCTCATAGAATCTAGTCAAGTGCCACCATCCTATCTCTTCAACTCCATCCACCAAAGCATCAATATGAGTTTGAGAAAATGTCTGAATATCCAATTTTATATCTTCTTTGTAGTACATAGCTAGGCCACCACTATTACCTCTACTTGGTACCATTAATCCATTCTTGAAATTACACTTGTCACGTACTTTCACTATCCAATCTCGATCTGACTTTGTCTCCATAAGGAAGACAATTTTGGGCTCTTCTTGTTTTATAACCTTTTCCAAGGCTTTAACTATCTGGAGGTTCCCAAGCCTCCGGCAGTTCCAACTTAAAAGACTCATTGTTCCCGGTGGGGTTGCATTGCAACCTCCGTCGATCCCAAGTGTGTGGCCAACAATTGGCTAAGTTTCTTTGCCTCATCATCAAGTTTGAGTTTCTTGAGCTGCTGTCTCTCATTCTCTTCTCCCATGCTTGATATTCCACCTTTTCTTTTCGGTTCATAGTCATTAACTAAGGGGTCCACAATAATAGGACTCATAGGTCTATCCATTAATCTTGTCCATGTGCCCTTCTTTTCCTTTTCCTTAACCCCTGTCACTGCCACATGTTTGTTTTGGCTACACCCTTTAACTTTGCTGCCTTGTTTCCTCATTGAAGTACCCATAGTGACAGCCACATCCGTGATAAACTCATTTTGAAACCCATGCTGAATATGCGGACCCACCTCTCCAATCCTATTCCCTTTATCTTCATCCTTTAAACTCTCCTTCTTATTTAGTTTATTCAAGTTATCCACCCCAGCATCTATCACGTATGATGGATTAGCACTATCCAAATTTGAATTTAAAAGCCCCGAGCCTCCAACGATGGCATTATCAATTTCTTGAATTATCTCCTCGAAACTAGGCTTAGTTATCTTTAGAAAATAGTAACTGCTTCCTCCTGCTTTGGTGAACACTCCCCTACCTGCCCAGACTCCTCCTCAGCCATGCTTATCCCCTCCATCAGGTTGGAGCATTCTAGGTGGACCAACGGTCCACTAGCCAACTCTGTCACTACCGCTGACAAAGATCGTGAACTCCCTGTATTCCTCTTCTCTCTGCCACCACCCTGATCTTCAAACCCTTGCACTTTTATTAAAACTTTCCTTGATGGGTTGTACTGTGCCGCCCTTATCCATGCTCCAAATTGTTGATCCTCCATCTTCAACGAACATTTGCTTTGAAGCCATAAAATATAGTCCTTGTCATCATGAGACAATTGCCCACACCAATAACATATATTTGGCAACCTCTCATATTTAAAAGATATCCACCCATCGGAGTCATTATCCCATGTCACCCTTCTCCCTCTACTTAAAGGTTTTGTAATGTCCACCATCACTTGGACCCGCATTGTTAAATATATTATTAGCAATGTGAGATGTGTTATACCATGTTGTGTATGCTAGAGTGGATGCGGGAGAAGAAGCATAAAATAGGAACACCTAGAACATGAGAGTTACGTGGTTCAGCCTTGTCGGCTTACATCCATGGAGGAATCCTTTAAGAGTTACATTTTTATTGTATAAGAGTGTAGTACAATAACTTATGTTACAATGAGCCAAAACATGAGTATATATAAGCGACTAAACCCTAGACTACTAGTACAAGCAGGACTGGGCTTGGGCCTATTACATTGGGCTAATATGTTTAATATATCTCTAACACCCTCTCTCAAACTCAAGGCGGAAGCTCGATAAAGGCTTGAGGTTGGATAAGTATGAGAAGATCACTTGGAGATGCCGTGAAGAATGCCTTTGAAGAAACCACAATAAAGAATGTGCCAATTGACCAATTTTGGAGCTTTAAACGAAGAAACAGAGTCCAAAATTGGAATCTACGTGAAAAACGGAGCAAGATAGGCCCTTTTGGAAATTTTGACTTTTGGTCAAAGGTCAATGCAAAAGTCAAAGTCAACTGGTCTAGGGTCAAAGTCAACGGATACTGGTCTGGGTCGGTTTCGGGTTTCCGGGTCGGGTCACATATTGGGTAGCAAAGCCACTGACGTCATCCTATGACATGTCGCTGACGTGTACTAGGGCTTGCGTGTTTAATGACATGGAGTGATGACGTCATCAGATGACATCAGCAACAGTTTCAGCGTGTGGCAGGAGCGTGCGAGGTCGGATGAGTCCTAGATTCTTGACATGTGTAGATCGGCAGACTGCAACGCCTTCATGGCGACGCATGTGAGAGTTCTAAGAGCCATTGTCAGCGCATGGTGGCGCATCCAACTGCCGTTGAAGGTCAGGTTCCTGGGTTTTGGTCACGATATGTCGTGGAGCACGTCTGTCTTGTTGGTTTCATCAGGCGAAGGCATGATGTGCACAAATCTGATAGGGAGAGACACGAATTGCTTGGGCTTGAGGATCTGGACACAGCAGTGAGCCATGGCGACTACGAGATGTCATGGAGTCTAGATCCAGTAGAGAAGCATGTGTGACTTTTGATGGTGGTGTGCACATGAGAATTTTCTTTGCTTGCTAGAGATGTTTGTTTAATGCCAAGAACGAAGTTTGGCTCTGATACCATGTTAAATATATTATTATTATCGCGAGATGTTTGATATCATGTTGTGTATGCTAAAGTGGATGCGGAAGGAAAAGTATAGAATAAGAACACCGAGAACATGAGAGTTACGTGGTTCAGCCTTGTCGGCTTACATCCACAGAGGAATCCCTTAAGAGTTACATCTTTATTGTATAAGAGTGTAGTACAATAACTTATGTTATAATGAACCATAACATGAGTATATATAGGCGACTAAACCCTAGACTACTAGTACAAGCAGGACTGGGGTTGGGCCTATTACATTGGCCTAATATGTTTAATATATCTCTAACACACATGAACGAACCCCCTCTCATTTCACTTGTATCCTTCGATGTGTACACCTCTCCAAGTGACTTTCCGAGACAAATCATCGTCTCAGTATTGATATAGGAATATGGTAAATCATGGATTTGCACCCAAAATGCCGTAGTACTGAACTTTAGATCGTTGACTGGAATAGAGCCATCATAGCGTTCCGACACCACCAAGTGTCTATCGAAGGACCAAGCATGAACTTGAACATGACTATATTATTCCCTGCGTCACTAACCTCAAATTCTTTTCTTGTTCTCCACAGTGGACAGAAAGTGCGAGCCACTGCTTCAATGTTCACTGCACGACGAGTATAGAATTTAGCCGCTAAAACTCACTTCCCCACTTTCTTGTTAACTGTTAAATCCACTTTCCTTCGTCCTCAAACAAAGATAGTTTTTGCCATCTCTGCGCGAGGTCCTCCATACTTCAGCACTAAAAGAGAGACTTTCAACCCTACTAGTAACTGAGTTACTATAAGGGACCTTGCCTGCCTTCTCAGTGGGAGAAGGGAAACACTAAGCTACAGTAGGGGAGTCAGACGCTCACCTAGCTGAGAACAAAATTTGAGTTTCTTGATAGTATTATTATTCACTATCATATCTTCTTACATTCTCAAAAAAAAAAAAAAAAAAAAAAAAAAAAATTATAATAAATAGAAATTATTAACTTTTAAAAAGAAAAAATAAAAATAAAAGAGCCTTTAAACACATGCGTATGGGCGCGTGCTTAAAAGCTAGTTTTTTTTTTTTTTTTAATAAATTTATTTACAAAAAAGAGACACAAATGACTCTAGAAGTTCATAAAAATATTTTAACAAACACTTGATAAACTTCTCATAATATCGCTAGAGTTTTTAAACAATAATTTAATTCAATTAATAAACATCAATTACAAAGTTAGTGAAGCCCACAATTGCAGAAAGAGACAAATGATCCAAAAGTCTATATATATATATATATATATATATATAGCAAAAAAAAAAAAAATCTAATATATATATATATATATATATTTCAGCAAACCCGGTAGTCAGGGACAAAGCTAAGCTTGGACTTTGGGGGACAATGGCCCCTCCTAATTTTTTATTTTTTATTTTTATAAAAATATTTGTATATATATGGGTATTAATTTTAGCAATTTTATTTTATAAAATTATACTTTGCCGCCTAACAATATCATTGATTCTTTTAAGAGTAATCCTATAGTCATAAATTTTTCTACAATATTTGTACAAAGAGTTGAGATAGCAAATTTTTATGTTTTGTATCTAGGTCTACCACTTATATCTTTTTTTACTTACTAATACCGCACACCACATCATTAATTTATATAAAAAAAAATTGTATCTTTAACATTTTTCTCCTTTTAAAGACCATAAAAAAATGTATAGATCTAAAATCTAAAACAAAATATACAAGTCCAAAAAAATTAGCACAACAACAAAAATTACCAATAGCAAAACTAAAAAAATTAAACCTAACCAATAAATTTTACCCAAAACAAACAACCCAACCCTTTGTACAAATATTGGATCATTAGCAGAGTTGCACCCCCAACTGGAGTTCTCGTAATGTCACCAGAGTTGATATCGGTAGCTTAGCTTCCCTGCTTAACACAACGTCAATAGGACATTATATCACAATTTTGTTAAATTGGTTTTCATCACTTTGCCTTTTGTATATGATTTCGGTAATAAATAACCTTTTTGATTAAAGTAGTTTATCATAAACTTAAGTTGGACAAAGCCATTGAGCTTTTACGCTTGAGCAACAAAAAATAGTGAAAGTATGGTTAAGTTAGCAACTTAGCAACTGGGACTGAATATCTAACTTAGCAACCAGGACTGATAAGGGTAAAATTGTGAATGTGAATACTCATGAATATAGTATCATGAAGCGATGTTCAAAATAGACCTGTCGGCCTCACTTGTCATAAATGGCAGTCAAACAGCTTTAGGACGTCTACAGCTTTAGGAAGACGGGGTTTTTTTTTTTTTTTTTTTTTTTTTTTTTTTTTTTTTTTTTTTTTTTTTTTTTTTTTTTTTTTTTTTTTTTTTTTAACTTGTCATAAATGGAAAGCTGACACTACTAAGCTGAAGGGAATAGGCGAAGCTGACGACTCCGACGAGGGAATAGGCGAAGCTGACAACCCCAACGAGGGAGTAGGCGAAGCTGACGACCCTGACGAGGTAGTAGGCGAAGCTGATGACCCTGACATGGCCTTGCTTGGTCTCCACGTTTGCATATATAAAGAAATATCTTGCGCCCCATGCTTGGTGTTAATCGAAAAGACTCCTACAAGGAAAAGATTCCGAAAAATACGCTCATGAGGATTCCTATAAGGAAAAGAACTCTACATCAAGGAAGAGAGGTCAACCCTTTACTACTATAAAAAGCCCCAATACCCTCATAAACCAAGGTACACATAATTGACCCCACTCTAGCACTTTAGAGTTGTGAGAAATTCTAACTTGACCTTCGGAGGGTATTTGGCCAGCACCACACCGATGCTCTTTGCAAGGTCTTCTCTTTTTGTCGTGCAGGTGTTGTTTCGAGTATGCGAGAACCGTCTGGCTCACTGGTGTTTGGCATCATCAGGGACCATCTAACATTCTAACCCCGACACCTTAAAACCATTCTAACAAGCTATATGGAAACTGGAAGTGCCGAGCAAAGTCAAAATTTTGGTTTGGCGTGCATGCTGAAATTCCCTACCAACAAAGATGAACTTGGTGGAATGCAGGGTTATCACCAAAGAGAGTTGTGAACTATGTCAATCTCATAAAGAGGATGTCCACCATGGTCCATGCCTTATATCTATGTCCAAAACTGGAAGAGCAACGACAAGCGGTACCACTGTGGAATCAGAATAGTTTAAAGCAGTGCACAAGCTTCATTGATATGCTGGCAAGGGCAGAGCCAGGAATTTTAGTTTGGGGGCCCGGGCTTTTTCATAGTGAGTCACAATTCAAAAGAAACGTAGTATTGATTTCGGAATCTGTATATTTTGTGATAACTGCATTGAGTATTGTCCAACAAATTGTTTATCCATGACTGAAGAATATGAGCTTTCTACTTATGATCGTCACGAATTGAATTATAATCAAATTGCCTTGGGTCATTTACCGATGTCAGTAATTGACGATTATAAAATTCGAACAATTTTAAATTCACCTAAAAAAAAAAAAAGAAGTAAAACCTTTGATTAAAGATATTAAAGATAAAGAAATGGTAATTTCAAATTCAAATTAGGAAGGGTCCTTTTTCTTTTGCACGAAAGGAATGCGGTTTCTTTCGTTTATTTTGTTTAGTCACTAATTAAAAAAAAAAAAACTATTGAGGGGTTGGTTCGTGCATATATGTTTTTGTGTGCATTGGTTTAATCAATGTAATTCTTATTAGCACTTAACAAAACTAAATGACCAATTAAGTATCTTAAGTTCATTTTCCCTTCTAAGTTTCTCTTAGGGTGTGCAGTGGCGGCTCTAGAAATTTAAATTATACAATATTTAATGAAAAAAGATAGCTATATCTCATTATCAATGCTGCAAGCAATATTTCTTTCAAAATTTTAGTTAAATAAATTTTTTTTTGGATTTTTCTTTTTGTTTGTAAAGACCCAATATATAGTTAAAAAGAACCAAAGTTTGACTACAAACTTATTTTAGCCTAAGACTACAACTTTCACTAAACAATTTAACATGATTACATATTTTGAAAATCTAACCGTCGAATTGTTTTTTTTTTTTTTTTTTTTTTTTTTTTTTTTATGTTCTTAAAACACATGTCAAGTTCATGTCAATTGGATGTTATTTACTATTTGATCCATAAACTTATTTTTTGCATATAATTTGACTACAAAAACTCGAAAATGAAACATTTTATTAATGACATAAGCTATTTATCTTTAATTTTCTTGAAGTTTTGTAAGAATGGAGGATATAAGAAAAAAAATGTAATCTAATTGTGGAACTGTTAAAATTTATATCCAATAAAAAAATATTAAGTAGAGTTGTAGCCTTAATCTACAACCAAGTTTGTTGCTAAACTTTGTCCAAAGTTTAATTATATTGGACCTAACAAAAATTTAGGGTGGTCACACATTTTTTTTAAGTTAAGAAAAATCATAAAATTTTTAAATTTTATATATAATAACGATTATTTTCCAAGCTAGGGTGTGACCACCCTAACTCTAACGTGGAGCCGCCTATGAGGGTAAGTTTGTTTGAAGGTGAAATAGGGTGGATAGAAAACTTTGGAGAGAAAATGGAAAGGAAAACTTTTTTGGTGGGTGTTTGGTTGGAGGGAGAGGAGAGAAAAAAATTGGTGGGACCCGGGTGTTTTCTCCCCAATTTTGGAGAGAAAACTAAGTGGGAGGAATTTGATAGGTAAATGATGAAAATGACCATATGCACTTGCACATGAGCTTATCCAATTCGTTGCTCTTTTTTTTTTTTTTTTTTTGGTCTAGTCTGTAGACTCTGTACATTGCCTTTTCCTTCTTCTTCTTCTTCTTTTCCTTTTTTTTTCTTCTAGTTTGGACGTTGTCTCTTACTTTTTTTTTTCTCTCTCTCTTTTGCTTTCTTTTGTGATTTTTTGTTTGTTTGTTTTTTATTTTTTTATTTTGTTTAGACGTGATTCTTTTTTTCTAGAAATGATTTTTATTTCCTAATAAATTTGGGTGATTGCTTTTGTTTTTGTCACTTTTTTTTTTTTTTAATAGTACATTATTTTTTAACAAAGGTATATGAGTAAATTTATACAAACACATTTTTTCTATTTCTCCACTTTTCCACTCTTGTCGACGCCTGACCTCTATTGGGACAGAACTGGAAAAACCGCCGCCGCCATCACGGGCACTCATTCGACCACCCGCCGTGGTGACAACTCCAGCACATGTGGAGCCCCATTGGAGGGCCCCTCTCAGTATATATGGTGGTGTGTGTTCGTGTAGAGCTTCAAGTGCTCTCTCTCTCGGTGGAGGAAGGTAGGTCTACCTTTGGTTTTAGGGCAAGAATCTGGGCCAAATTTCAAGGGATTACCAAAGGTAAGTGGAGTCACCACCAATCATTGGGTTTTTCTAAGGTGTGATTGGTCACCTGTTTCTAGTTGATTTTATTACCAATCCTAGGTTAAGAAAAAAGGAATTTTTCCTAATCTAATGTGGATGGCAAAAAATCTTGATTCTTAGGTCCAAAAGTTTGGTTACATGTTGGGAATGTGTTAGGAACCCCACAATGCATGTCAGAGGAAAATTATTTGTTTTGATAAAACCTTAATTTTCAGAAATTGGTAGTAAAAACATGATTTTAGCATTGGCTTTCGAGGCTTTGCATGCATGGGGGTATTGAGATTTGGCTTTTAAATGAGTGGGGTCCCAATCTATACTTTCCTAAGGCATTCGACAAAGTACTAGATTTCCACAGCAAAAACCCAGCGACATGTCACCTTACTTTCGCGGAGGAAATTAGGCATCGCTTGCCTTAGGTGACACGGACTGTGACAATCACACTAGAAAGGGATGAGCAAGTATATATACATACATCATGCACAATGCAAGCACACAGAGAAGGAAAGTAAAAGCCGACATCCCTAGAGCATGGCCAAAATATGAGTGCAAAAAAATAAACAAGGGTCGCCATACTCTAGAGATGAGGACGAATGGTACACGGCATGATATACCTAATACAAACCATTTACGGGAGAAAGGGAAGAGGGAGGAAAGGGGTTTAAAAGAGTACATAACCAAAAGGAAAGGCTAAACTCCTAGACCTTCTGACTACAGCTGCTTGGCTCACGCTTGTGCCCGCGCCCTTCTACTTACACCTGGGAATCCATGCATCCTCGCTCCATGTGTGTACATGCAAAGGCAAAGATAAGAAACCAACAGACAAGTAATGGAAGGAAAAGATGCGAAGTGCATATGAAAAAGCATAAAGCAGGTTTAACATGATAGGCATAGCAAGCAAATAAGCAAGGAAGCAAACAAACAAAAAGACAAAAAAGCAAGAGAACACAGAAAAAGGTGGCGTCAACGAGGGACAAATGTAGGTTTGGATCAAATGTCCATGACTTCATTGTGTTGAAGCATGGATGACACACTAGCAAGCAAGACTCATGCATGGACATGTAAGCAAGCGTGTAAAGATGTGAATAAAGCCAATGGGTGGCACAGACAAGCATGGTAAGCATATCATCGCACGGAGCAGAAAAGGGAAAAGGTATGCAAGAATCAATCAACATCGTAGCGATGCATCCCAAGTGGTTACATCCAAACAAGGCCTCATGAGCGTTGAACGTAACCACACAACCATATACACATGGAGGGCATTAAGCATGGCAAAGCCTAGAACAAGAAAGGCTAACACAGGCATAAAGCATAGAAGCAAGCAAACAAGCAAGCAAACAAGCATAGACATGCAAATAGGGTGATCTAAACCCTTTGATATGGGCCGAGGTACGTGGACAATAACAAAGACCATAGGGTCTAGATCGGGTCCTAACTATTAGGCCAAAACACAAGAAAGAAAGATAAAGCGACGAAAGGACTACAATAGCACGTTCCAAGACATACATGGCCTAGGTCTAGGCACACATACATGGCATGAAGCACACAAGCACATGGAAGATGGCATAAAGCATGTAAAGAGCATAGATCCAAGCACACAAGCATGTGGAAATATAGACCTAGACATATAAGCATAAAAATGTGCAAGCAAACATGTAGAAAGCTAGTACATAGACATGGTAGAATATGGATCCAAGCATATAGCCACGTACAGATGTAGATCTAAGCATAAAACATGGCAAAGGCACGCAAACACATTGATCCGATCAAAACATAACCAACGACATCATACAAGCATGTGAGCATGTAACCCTAACATCAACATGAAGCAAAAAAGAGGAACGAAACAAAGGAAAGCATGGCATAAAACCCTTCGCATGTAGATCTAAACATATAAGTGTGTAAGAATGTAGATTTAAGCATGAAACATGGCATAAGGCATAAAAGCAAGGAGATTTAGACTAGAAACACAAATAAAGCAAGAAACATGTTAAAGAATGCGATAAATCATGTTATTCAAGCAAAAAGAGCAAGATAAATGCTAGAAAAAGATTTAGAAGGTTAGGGGTGTGGATGGTAGCTAAAAAGCTTCATCCACATCCCTAAACCTCAAATCCCAAATGTAGAACTCAGGGAAGGAAGATTGGGTATAAGAACAATACCTTGTGTTGTTGGTGAAGAGAGAAGAATCAAGAGGCTTTGATGTGTTTTTTGTGTGTGTTTTTGGTGTTTGGAAGAGAGAAAAGTGTGTAAGGAAACCAGGCAAAGAGCAGAAATTCAGAAAAATATATTCCTTTTCTGGTCTGAGGGGTGCCTATGGCTATTTATAGCCTCGACATGCGTTTCAAGGCGGCGGCCCTCAAACTCAACTTCATCTGATCGGGTTGATCTTGACACTTTTGGAAAGGTCTTCACTTCCCATTTCTGAAAAGATATGGAACTTGAAAATCCAACAGTCGGATCAAAAGTTATGGCTCTCGGAAGTTTGTGGTGCATCGATCAGTACGCCACCTTGGTTTTCGTGATATCTCAACCGTTCTAACTCCAATTTCAGCCCATGAATAGTCATTGGAACGAGAATTTGATAATCTTCACAATGGCGTTAGTTTTAGACTATTCTAACAACCGGATCAAAATTAGGGTTTTTGGGCCCATTTAGGATTGACTTCAGGTCAAACTTGGTCAAACTTGTTAAAAATATCCAAGAAGCTCGGGTTTGATGTAAAACTGTTAAAAATGTTGTTTTGCGAGAGTTTGAACCTTATTTGGCCGTTGGTCAAACTTAGGGCTAACTAGGGGTATTTTGGTCATTTTAGCTGAAAAAAAGGCATTTCAAGTGCTTCAGTGCCCGAACGGGTTGTGCCACGTCGTCTTGGATGCTCTTGCAGACCCATGGAGAGAAAATGATATTTTTGGATTTTTGGGGTTTGGCACGCAAATCGAGGGTGGAAAAAATACGGTATCAACAACTCCTAACCAAACAAAAATGAGGGAAATTAAAATCTTTTCTATCCTCTCACTTTTCCACCCTCCCACCATTTTCTATCTTCCCACTTTTCCACTCGTCCAACCAAATGGACCCTTAGTCCTTTTAACAACCATAAGTTCAAACCATTCAAGAAATTAAATATATAAATAAAACAACTACATCTAACAAAAGGAGAAGAATACTTTAGTACCCCTCAAGATTTTAAAATCATTTTTGCTAGTTTCAAATAAGTTCAACACTCTTTTTTTAGACAAAATTATAACTTTTATGCAAAGAAAAGAAAGAATACAAAGCTAAAAGAATGGCCACAGAAAGATAGAGCTGAAAAAACAGTGCTAGAAAAATAGCAATAGATATATTCAGCAACATAGAGCAATATTTACTAGCAATAAATGCAGATAACAATATCAGCTTACAACAGAGAGTAATATAACAACAATAAAAAAGTAGTATCAACTTACACCATATCAGAAAAAATATATTAAAGCTTGGGAATTGAAAAGGTAAAACTTCTAATTAAGCTAATGGCCTGATATGTGAAAGGAGTTTCAATAGTAAAGACTAATAATAAATGAGTGAAAATATTAAAAGGTGAAAAGTAAGTTTGGAAGGAACACTAACGTGGATAAATGGGGGGAGGGGGGGAGGCAAATAGTTTTTCATGTGGGGCCAGTTCTTAGAAAAATGGTTCAAGTATGTTGTGGCGGCCCTTCCTCCAAAAACCCTTGAGCCTTTAGGGATTTAGGCCCCCTATAGACACTACATTTTGTACCCCTTATGACTTAGACCCCGCTCCCCAATGATGCTGAATTCTAAAACCCAAGATTGGTTTAGGACCCAATCAAATGTTAAATTGACTTGAGAAATGTTAAAATGAAAAATATAAATTTTAATGAGCAAATAAATCTATTTTTGGAAAAATAAAGTCAAGAAAACCTTTGCTATGTGTACGTAAGAATCAACCTGCGCATGCAAGCCTAATCTTGCGCACGCATAGCGAATTCCATAAACTAAACAAGACAAGTTTTCTGCATTAATGTTGAGATTTGGAATGAATCTCACATCGTTTAAGAGTCGTTCTGAGCCCCTTTTTTCACACTATAAGTAGCCTTACAAGGTATATTTTCAAAACACACAGAAATCCCATGGAAAACACTAAGAATAATTAGAAATAGTGAATCAAAGAGGGAGTTTTTCACAAAACATCCTTAAGTCAATTTTCTTTTGATTAGAGTCTTTTCTAGCCTTGATCTTTGAGTTTAAGATTACTAATCACTCTTTTATTAAATTATGAATAGATTTGATTGAGTGGAACGGTTAAAAATCAAGCTTGAAGAGCTTTTCTTTGAGGAATTAGTTTCAAACTTTTCTTTTTCTTTTCCTTTCTTTTCTGCTCTTTAATCTTTCTATCTACTTTAATTTTTTGTTGTTTTATGCCTTAATATGTTTATCTAGTTTAGGTTTATGTAATTGTATGTTTGGGGAGCCTGATACGATTTTAGATTTCTCAATTTAAAGTTTTATTGCATTTGCTGTGTTTCTAGGGTTTATGGGCAGAAACCTACGTAGGCATAATCTTGCCTACGCACGTAGGCTTGATTATGCGCTAGGGAAGTTCATGTGTGCGCATGAACTTGGCCAGAAACCCTAATTTTTATGTATTTGCTTTTGCTTCTACTTTCACATGTATGGTTCTGTATAGCCTCTTTTTTGTATTTTTTATGCTTTCAAAGATGGTACTATAGTTTGGATCCGAGCAAGACTAAGGTGTGAAATGAACTAGTGGAGTTGTTTGTGGATCAATTCATCTTCAATACCATGATTGATGTGACTTTGAGAGATTTGGAGACCACTAAGTAAGGAGTAGGGGAAATATTCTTCGAATACATGACAAGCTATAAGGGAAAGGCATCTTGGATGGTTAATAGGCCAAATGAGAAAGATCAAATCAACATGATTATCAAGAATTTACTTCCGGTGTATAATAGAAGGCTCTTGTCATCCTTTATTAGTTCTTTTGGAGAATTGTGTGATTATGGAACTAGGATAGAAGATGCCATCAACAATGGACAATTGGAGAAGGGTGAGAGCAAACCTCCAATCAAGAAGGCGTGACTACCTCTAAGGCTCCCCATCCCGTGAATGTAAGTGTCATCATACCTCAACAAACCTTAGCCTACCCAAGCTTCACAAAGAAAGCCCGCTGAGAATTCTCCGACGTAGGAATGACCTTTGCCCAAGCATATGAGAATTTATCTTCCAAAGAATTCGTCAAGCCTCTAGATCCCACACCTATGCCTAACCCCGTACCTCTTACTTGGAACCTCAATGAGTATTGTCACTTCCATTAGAAATTTGGCTATAAAATCGACAATTTCTTCTGCCTTAAACAGGAGATACAAGACCTCATAGACAATGGAACCCTCCCAAATCCCAATATCATCACCAAGCCTAACTTTAGTGATAGGCCAAAGGCCAAAAACGTATTAACCCCTTGTGATGAATTAATTGATTAATTAGCCAAGTTAACTAAGTGCAGAGAAAATTAAATTGACATGGTGATTTGTTTACGAATGGAGAAAACCTACATGGCAGAAACTAAACCCCACCGGGTGATTTTAAGGTCATCATTCCCAAAATTCCACTATTATCACAACAAGCGGTTACAAGTAAAAGAATCCCAGTACCATATACCAACTTACAGTTGAACCCTTACTCCAATACCCAATTGGACTTGTTCTGTAGTGATAATTTCTCATTTTGATGCACGGCTCACAGTACGTGACTAACCAATTGCACAGATCCCAGTACGCGACTTCAATCACCAACTAGAGAAGGTTGTTGGCTGTAAAGTTTCTCAGTTCATCCCAACAATGAAGATCAAGAAGATGCTTGGTCACAAAACCCTACGATGCACAAACACAGCAACTTCTTCACAAGAATGATGAACTAGGGCAAAACTATGTCTCCGGTCACAAATTGCTTGAACAAACTTTGCTCAACACTTGTGCAACTTGTGTCCACTTTGACGACCCTTAAAATAATCCTTTATATGTCTAGGGTTGTGAGAGGAGAAAGCCCAAATACATAATCACGGATTAGAGTCATAACAGAACTGAAATTCTGTTTTTCATAAACCTCGACATATACCCTATCTGTCGAGCTGCTGTTGAGCCATAAGGCTGAACAGCTCGATAGATGGCTAGTTGTCGAGCTTTAATGACAAGCACTTTTCAGCTTGAATCTTGGACAGACTTGCTTGGCTTCAACACTTGATCTTGAAACAAAGTTTCTTGAAGTATTAAACACATCCTAGATCTACCCAAATACAAGTAAAGTGCGTTTTGTCAAAGGATTAGCCAATTACATAAATAGTGACATATGTTCCTAACAAGTGAATCAAATATGTCCTAACAATCTACCCCTTTGGCAATCCGTGACAAAACCACAACAAACAAATGAACATATGAGAGAAGTCATAAATCACTCAACTCATATTCACTTGTTGAATACAATAAAATCTATCCTAACACAAACTCTTGAAAAACTTTGCAAGAAGAGAGTTTATGGCAAGGCATTTTTGTGTAAAACAGAAATAATAGATTGCATACAAGTAATAAGAAGCATGTGCATAAAGAGAGAAAAGAAACAACACATGTAAGGGTAGGTGAAAGAAACATACATCAACAAATATAAAGAAGATAAGTACAATGTATGTCAATAATGGTCATAAGACCCATGTACAAGAATAAATGTATCTAAAATAGAGAAAAGAAAAAGATACATGTAATCCTCACTACATCCCTCAAATATCAACATTCTCCCTAACAAAAATGTCATATACTAACTCTCCCCCTAATAATGACTACTCTCATATCCAAAACTACTCACTTTTTTTGTCACGAGTGACAAAGGGAAGAGTGTCAAGTAGACATATCATTGATAGAGCTAGCATCTCCATCATCATCATCCTCATCCTTAGAATCAGAAGCTACTAGAGGAGGTGGAGGAGAAGCCTCAGGAGCAAAGCCACCCATGATCGCATACTGTCGTGCTATACGGCCGACACGAACGTTCACCTGATACAACTCAGTAGAGAGTGTATCAAGGTGCTCCATGCGTTGAAGCTGCGCCATGATGTCTCTGAGTGACACATCGCTTGTAGAAGATGAGGGAGCGAATGTGGATGGAGTAGATTAAGATGGAGCCGAATGGGAGGGAGGAGCTATTGACCTAGACTGCCTCGACCTAAATTACACCTCGCTCCATTTAACGGTAGTGTAGTCTATGGTACACATGAAAGAAAAGTGGTTGGACGCTGGAAAGGGAACAGAAAAATAGCGTAAGATCCTCATAATAGTTGAAGGAAAGATGAGTTTATCACGGGACGCCGAATCCTTATAGACATCTAGAATAGATAAAATAAAGTGAGAAGGGAAATCTATGGTAAGATGCTCAAGAAGGGATAGCAAAAATCGAGCATGAGGCTCTGTGATAGAGTTATAGTGAGAAAGAGGGTGAAGAACGAATGTCATAACCATGTTAAAAAATTAAGGACCTTTTGCAAAGTCTGAACAATAAGTGAACTAACGCTCACCCCAATCAGAAGGGCGCTCACAAAAAGCGGATTTGAGCTCATCTTTGGACACAGTCCTTAGACGCTCACAACCTGGGTAGTTAGGGAACTCTACCCTAAGGACATGAAACACATCCGCAATAAGCCGCAATGTGACAGCAATGCGCATACCTCGAACACGAGTGTGAAAGAGAGGTACAGAAAAATAAAATCCATGCATGTTGGAGTAAAACTCTTGGATCAGCACAGATGGACATGTGACTGGGACATCACACAGTGACTCTCAACCCCGACTGTGAATGACATCGGGTAGGCCAGTATCGGCGAAGTCCGCCAAAATGACTTAGCGTTCAAAATGAATGCCTCGTCGAGAAAATTTCTTCGAGAAGGCCTTACAGGCATCCTTATCACGGAACCGAATATGTGAAGGAGTAGTATCAGAGAAAGTGGATGCCCCATAACGAAGAGGGTTCTGGAACGGAGTAGACTTACTTTTAGGTGCCATAGACACGACTAACGTAAATGAAAAGAGAGGGAGAGAGAGAGAGAGAGAGATGATCAGAAAAGTCCCAAGCAATTCAAATATATCAAAATATATTGAAAAGAGAGTACGTATACATGGGAAATGCATGAACATGTGACATGCAATATAAAGGGCATCATGGGCTCAGCCCAATCCAATCCTACCAGCACACAATCAATTTGCACACATCTAAATGCATGATAATACTGTTATAATGCTTATATGATGCAATGTATGAGATTTTAAATTCATTTAAGCAAAAACCCATCCCAAAATTTCAACAAAAACTCATCAATTTTGAAAAACCCCAAAATTTTTCAAAAACCCTAAAACCTAGGTTTCAAAACATGAAATGCATGTAAATGAGAGATTTGAAGCTTACCAAGTGAAGCAAAACTTGTAAAAGCTTGAAGAAACCTTGAGGAAGAAGTTTGGAGTGAGTGAGAGAGGTTTGGGAGGTGAAAAGATGAAACTGTCGAGAGAGAGATCGAGACAAATGAAAATCAGATTGCCCAGAACCTATATATAGAGGTTTAGTAAATCTCGACAGATAGAGGTGTCGAGAAAGCAAAACGTCGACAGATACAGCTGTTGGGGATCTATCGAGGGACAAAACAACAAAAGGCTAAAGGAAGCTCAATCGATCCACCAGCTGTCGAGAAGCTATCGAGGATCCAAAAGAAATCTCAATCAATCCACCTAGCTGTTGAAAAGCTATCGAGATTATGATAAGAGGAAGGTGAAAAGCTCGATAGATAGCTAGGTGTCGAGGAGGTGTCAAAAGCTGTCGAGATTGCTTAAAAATAGTTTTTCAAGAAGGGAAAAACACAGATATGAATGCAATCAAGCATGTAACTCAACCAAGAATCCAAACAGCATTTTAAGTTCTCAAAATCATCTCTCAACTACAATTTTAGGCACATAGATCCCAAAAACACACACACACACACACACACACACACACACACACACACAAAACAAGTCTAACCAATTTTATATTTCAAAAACAAGTCAATACAGTTTAGTGAGCATACATTAACACATGTAAACCTTGTAATAGGCAAATCACATTGTACCTACACATGTATCAAGAGTAGCAAAGAATATTGCATGTTGTGTGTGAAAAATATCGCAAGATTGCATAAGTGTATACATGTTATGACGATTTGAGATATGAGAAAATCACTTTAACTCATACACAATCGTAAATGTTTGATAGGGACTATCACCTTCGAGATACATTCTATAACTCCCACATCTCCTAGAATATAAGCTTGCAATCATATTTGAAGCATTTTGGTCTTTTTGCTTTTTTATTTTTCTTTGTATATTTTTCTTTTTAAGCAAATCATGCATGGGCATATAAGAGGAAGAAAAGAAATACCCAATGATGTTAAGCATTTGACATTCCAATTTTGCTATGCTGAAGCACACAAATGTCATTGACATTGCAGTTTTGCTATGCCGAAGCATACAGATGTCATTTCATGATTGGTGGGCAACAGTGGTGAGATGGTTATTTATGCCTTTCTCTTAGGATTTTCTAGTCCTTCCAATCAAAAAGAGTGATACGAGTATTAAGTACAAGAGATCACTTAACCACATTCGTCACAAACAAGAGCCACAAAGTTCACTTGCTTAGTTATGCATAGAGATGCTTATCTAAGCTACAAGAGATACAAAGTTTAAAAAACTTTGTTTCAATGGCCATCCAATGTACACAAGTACCAATGTACACAAAACACGCACTGTTTTTGTATTTTTCTGATTTTTCAATTTTTTATTTTTTATTTTTATATAAAAAAAACAAAAAAACAAAACAAAACTGAAAATAAACAAAAACATGTTAAACAAAGCAAAGCATAAAAACTAGATGCAAATGCATGAGGAAGAAAGAGGAGAGAAAGAGATCAGTCCATGGAGATAACACCAATGTTTTGACGAAGGAATTCAAAATGTTTGCTGTCAAGAGGTTTGGTGAACAAGTTAGCCTTCTGATCATCGGTATGAATAAACTCAAGAAAGAGAATACCATCTTCGACAAGCTCCCTAATGAAGTGATGTCGAATCTCTATGTGTTTGGTTTGAGAATGTTGAATCGAATTCTTAGATATGTTGATGGCACTGGTATTGTCACAATAGATGGTGAGATGCTCTTGAAAAATACCATAATCATGGAGGAGTTTTTGTATCCATAGGAGTTGGGTGCAACAACTATCGGCAGCAATGTACTCAGCTTCTGCAATGGATAAAGAGATGGAGTTCTGCATTTTGCTCATCCAGGAGACAAGATTGTTTACCCACATAAAAACAACCCTCCGATGTACTCTTTCTATCATCAGCATTCCCAGCCCAATCAACATCAGAATACCCAGTTAAGACATCATTTATGTCCTTGCTGTACCACACACCGAACTCAACAGTGGTTTTGACATACTATATAATTTTTTTTAAAGTAGTCATATGAGATTCTTTGGGATTAGCCTGATATCTAACACACACTCCAACACTGTAACTAATGTCAGGTCTACTAGCAATAAGGTAAAGAAGACTACCTATCATTCTTCTATATAGAGATTGTCGGACCGTATGCCTTACTGATCCATCCAATGACCAATTGGTGAAGGATGAGGGGGCACAAATATTTTATAGCATTCGATCGTAGACCAAGCCCATTGGTATTGGAGCGAATTGTGAGATCGCTCATAATCCCTCCCTCACAATACGGCTCCAACGACTCGAACCTATGACCAGGCTCTAATACCACTTGTCGGACTGTGTGCCTTATCGATCCATCTAATGACCAATTGGTGAAGAATGAGGGGGCACAAATCTTTTATAGCATTCGATCACAGACCAAGCCCATTGGTATTGGAGCGAATTGTGAAATCTCTCACAGAGATGAATCTACACTTTTACCTAACAAGTCCACAGTGAGTTTAACATTTGGGCTTATAGGGGTTCTAACAGAACTAGCAAATTCCAAACCAAACTTTTTCACAAGATTCTTAGCATATTTAGATTGAGATAGGAATATACCTGAATCTAGTTGACGAATCTGCAATCCAAGGAAGTGAGTTAGCTCTCCAATCATGCTTATTCTACTAAGCTTTGGTATCCCCAAGACTGATTCATGCTTAGATACAATAGAAAGATGTTTGTAACTAGCATGTCCCATCCGTTGATGCCATAGATTTTCATTTGGCAAACGAATGCTATTGCACACAATATCAGCATTAGGAACCAATCCATAACAGTTGTTTAGAGTGCAAATGCCACTTATGAGTTTCTTTCCAGACTCATCCATGATAAGACACTTTCCTTTTGAGAATAGCACCATAAATTCTTGATCACATATTTGACTTATGCTTAACAAGTTCACCCTCAAACCTTCCACATATAGAACATTTACAATGTCCGACAGTCCAAGTAGAGAGATGATTCCCTTTCCTTTAATCTGTGACTTGCTCCCATCACCAAAAAGTGACATTGCCACCTTTCTTAGACTCAAAAACCTTGAAGAGAGATCGGTCTCCAATCATGTGTCTTGAGCAACCGTTGTCAAGGTACCACAAACACATGTCTGTAACTTTAAATGCGGATTTCATCATAAAACACACTTCGTGCTTAGATGACAGATCAGTAGGAATGGTGCTTTCTCTCATATGCCTTTTACGAGCTAAACCTTTAACTTTCACTATTCTCAGACGAACTCCTTTGCACATTTTCATTCTGAGATAGTTTAGTTTATTCTTAGGAAAACTGAGATCTTTTACAATGGTCATCACAAGTGAATTCAAATAACTTTTAGACTTGCATTTTCTGATACACTCAAACAAGCAGAGATTAGAAAAACAAGATGTATTTGAATTAAAAGATCTCTTCAAGCCGGTTGCAGCCATGACAACAAGGGGTCAATGGATCAAACATAGCAAAGATTAAAACCAATTCACAATGTGCCTGCTCTGATACCACTTGATAGGCCAAAAACGTATTGACCCCTTGTGATGAATTAATTGATTAATTAGCCAAGTTTATTAATTAATCAAATTAACATACAAATGTGCGGTAGCACAAACAAATCATCAATTAAACTAAGTGCAGCAGAAATTAAATTAACACGATGATTTGTTTACGAATGGGGAAAACATACAAGGCAAAAATCCCACCGGGTAATTTTAAGGTCACCACTCCCAAAATTCCACTATTATCACAACAAGCGGTTACAAGTAAAGGAATCCTAGTACCTTATACCAACCTACAGTTGAACCCTTACCCCAATACCCAATTGGACTTGTTTTGTAGTGATAATTTCCTCTTTTTATGCACGGCTCCCAGTATGTGACTAACCAATTGCGTGGATCTCAATACGCGACTTCAATCACCAACTAGAGAAGGTTGTTGGCTGCAAAGTTTCTCAGTTCATCCCAACGATGAAGATCAAAAAGATGCTTAGTCACAAAACCCTACGATGCACAAACACAGCAACTTCTTCACAAGAATGATGAATTAGGGCAAAACTGTGTCTCTGGTCACAAATTGTTTGAACAAACTTTGCTCAACACTTGTGCAACTTGTGTCCACTTGGACGGCCTTTAAAATAATCTGTTTATATGTCTAGGGTTGTGAGAGAAGAAAGCACAAACACATAATTATAGATTAAAGTCAAAACAGAACTAAAATTATATTTTTCATAAACCTCGACAGATACCTTATCTGTTGAGCTGCTGTCCAGCCACGAGGCTGAACAGCTTGATAGATGGCTAGTTGTCAAGTTTTAATGACAAGCACTTTTCAGCTTGAATCTTGGACAGACTTGCATGGCTTCAACACTTGATCTTGAAACAAAGTTTCTTGAAGTATTAAACACATCCTAGATCTACCCAAATACAAGTAAAGTGCATTTTGTCAAAGGATTAGCCAATTACATAAAATAGTGACATATGTTTCTAACAAGTGAATCCCATATATCCTAACAGTGAGGAAGAACCCTTTGCCTGATTATCATAAAGCTTCTCCTCCATATCAGAATTGGGTGCAAATCGATGAGATTGAATGGGATTGTTCAAAGTTGATAGAGACCGTGGAAGTTAACATCATAGAAGTCCAAGGAATATGGGATGAAGAAGAAAAGGTTTTGAAGAATGCGGTGGCTATGTGGGGGATACTTCCTAAAGGAATGGCTAAGCTAAAGAGAAGAGTCATAGAAGACAATATGGCCAATATTACTAAAAGTGTGAAACACTACAAACCATCCTTTTTGGAGAAGGATCATCCTAGTTGGGACATAGGAGAAGGATCCAAGCCCATTGAACCTAAAGGGAAGGAAGAGAAAGAGGAAGAAGATCGAGTTTTGACTCAATTGAAAAAGACTCAAGCTCATGTATCGGTATGGGGCTTGCTTATGGCTTCTCACAAGCATTGTAGTGCTTTCTTGGATGCTTTGAATGGGAAAGAGGTGCCTATAGAAACTACACCACAAGAAGTATTATCTCTCATGGAAGTGGAGGCCCCATTTCATCCTCTTCTTGCTTTTTCTGACGAGGAACTTCCTCCCAAAGGGGCCACTCACTAGACCTTTATAAATCACCATCGAATGCATGGGCGCCAAGGTTCCTATGGTGTTGATTGATAATGGATCCGCATTGAATGTATGTCCTTTTAGGACTGCCCTTACCACTGGATTAGATTTGGAAACAATCATACCTTTTCATTTGACCATTAGGGCATATGAAAATACTTCAAGGAAGGTTATAGGTACTTTCAAAGCTCCTCACAAGATTGGCCCAATAGAAATAATTGTGGAATTTCATGTCATGGACATCACTCCTGAAAGCTCGAAAATGTGTTAAAAACACAAGAGTTGTTTAGACCCCCAAATAAGAGTTACGACTCGATAAATTTTACACTAACTTAATTCTAAGTACATAATAGTGTAAAAGTGAGCAGATAAACAAACAAACTACTCTAACACATATTCAAATAATCACAGCAGTAGAATGAAATGCAAAAGATAGGGAAGAAAAATGCAAACACAGATAAAATGCTGATATGTTATCGAAGAGGAAACTGAAGACCTCGGTGAAAAACCTCTCTGCCGCCCTTCAAGCGGTAATCGATCCACTAGACAATCAGTTGGCATACATGGGTTAGCAAGAGACCCTCCAAGCCTAATCTACCAGTTGTACCTAAGCCCTCCAAGCTCCTACTCCAACAAGACTTCTTAAAACCGTGTCTTGTCTAGCTCTCCGGATCTCGCAACAAGCTCCATGTTGCATCTGCCATCCTTGGCTACTTCCAATGCTTCCCAGCAGCACCAAACGATCACTTGACACTTTGAAAGGGTGTGTTTAGTGTTTGGGCTATGAACCTCTCAATGGTATGGAAATGGAGAGGTAGGAGTTGAGGAAAATCCACAAGCTTATGCGTAGAGATATATGGGTATGATATCTCTAACTCTCAAGGTTTTAGGGTAGGGTTTTTTCTAAGAAGCACTCCGTAACATTTGTGGGTAATGAGGGTGTATATAGTGTGGGTACAGAAAGTGTGTATCAAATAGCATAGTCTGGTAGAACAGAGTGTTTCGCGGGAAGGCCTTACTTGCAAGTTACTCGCGAAACACAGCTGTCTCCATCTGTACTGACTCTTCGCATTTCAGTCATGTGCAAAGCACAAGCTTCACTTCGCAGGATGCTTAGTAATGAGCTACCCACGAGAAATCTTCTGGCTTCAATTGCTTGAGTCTTCACACTCTCTCTCTCTATCACACAACCCTTACAATCAAATCCCACAATACATACAGGGTACAAAAGATTGAATATAATTACAATCAAATTTGGCACGGAATAAAAGCCAACTAGAAACATAGTTGTAAATTACAACTTTATAACTCCTAACTACAACCTTCTCTTAGGAAGGGCATGGCTTCACCCTATTGGGGCTATTCTCACTTCTCTACACCAAAAGATGAAGATCCCATGGAAGGCAGGAATTTCTATAATGCTCGGTGATGGTGAGATCCTAGCGCCGATTTATGGACTTGAGGAAGGAGGAGGTGAGCTCCAAACAAGTGGCTTTGAATTTGTGAACATGACTGATTATGGATTGAAGGATAAAAGGTATACTTCGGATTTGGTCCTATATTGTAGCCATAAGGTGATTGCAATGATGAAGAACATGGGATATATGCCTAATATGGGTCTTGGAAAATAAGGAAAATGGGTGGCTAAAGAACTTTGGTACTCTTAATGGAAACTTTGTGAAGGAAAGGGGAGACTTCCCTTTTTGTGTCTTTCCCGAACTTTGGGTAGGTGAGGATGGAAGGTGTATCCGGGTTGGGAGATATTCTTTAATGAAAAGCTCACCTTCAAGGAAAAGCTTACAATGGTGATCAAGGAAGTTCAAAAAGAAGTTGACTGAGTGGATTACATGGATACTGAAGCAATGGAGGCTATGCTGAAGATGGAAGGGGACGTGTTTGCCATCACCAACGATGAGCCAAGTGACCCTTCCACCTTCATCATGCTGTCGTGGGGCAACTTAATAATTGGACTTGAGTTGGGTTTTCTAAAAATGTGGGACAGAAAGTGTGTAGTACAAGTCTCAATGTACTTTTCAACATTTTTGATAAGATGAATTCTAATTTTGCTTATTTTGATGTGTCCCATAATATTGAAATTCTGCATTTAAATGATTCAAAAGAATTTGAAAATGAAAATGAAATTAATAAACAACTGGAAAAGAAAATTGAACTATGGAACAAATTTTTGAAACTTTTAATTTGGGCAGTGATGAGAATCCACGTTTAATTAAAATTGGCTCAACCCTAAATGAAAAAGAAAGAAAAGATCTCAAGGAGTTGCTCATAGAATTTCAAGAAGTATTTGCATGGTCCTATGATGATATGCCTAGCATTGATCCTGAGATAGCCCAACATCACATTGACACTCATGCTTACATGGTGCTCATCAAACAAAATTTGAGGCATATGAGAACTGAATGGCTTCTAAAGATCAAAGAAGAGGTCACCAAGCAAGTGAATGTAGGGTTCATCAAACCCGTACACCAAGCCGAGTGGATAGCCAATGTTGTGCCCGTACCTAAGAAAGAAGGGAAGGTAAGAATGTGTGTGGATTTTAGGGATTTGAACAAAGCTTGCCATAAGGATGACTTCCCTCTTCCTCACATCGATATCTTAGTGGACAACACAATTAGTAATGCCTTAATGTCTTTCATGGATGGTTTCTCGGGATGCAACCAAATCAAGATGGCTTCAAGGGATATGACCAAGACTACCTTCACCACAAAATAGGGGTGTGAGAGACCGGGAAAATTTTGGGTGCTCTTTGAAAAGGGTGTAGGCATCGGCACCTTCCCTTTTCAGAATTATATGGAGTTGCAATTTATTTTATAAGCAAAATAAGAAAACTTTACAAACTATAATATATATATATATATATATATATATATTGAATAGTATGCAGTCTCATTAATTGGAAATAATTACATCTTGGTAGAAAGAACTTTACACTGCTTTGATTCCTAGGTAGAATCTAGTAAAAAAAAGGAAAAATACAAAATCTTGTTTCCTAGTTACAATCTACCCAAAATAAAATAAGACACTAAATCCACCAACCTAAGATTATAAGATTTAAGGGCTAAGTTACAGGATGGGAAGGTGTTAGGCACCTACCCTGCCTAGACAGAATCTGGTCTTCTAGACTTTAAATGACCATTAAATACCCATATTCAGAATGTCAAATGATGTACAAAAAATGACATGTCAAATCCTAGACCTAGGGTTAAAATGCTATTTAAGAACCTTAGATTTGCAACTTTATTTTGTGTAAAAAAGGTTTGATGAGAATGCTTGGGGAAAAATTCAAAACTGAGTTACCATAAAAGAAAAAGAATGATTTTTTAATAAAAATTCAGATCTGGTTTAGATTTTTTAAATGTAAATGTAAATATATATATATATATATACACACCAATTTTATGTGAAAAAATGGAAATCTGGTTTTTACTTTTTAAAAGAAAGGTCAGATTTTGTTTTGAAAAATGCAAAATACATTTTGTAAAAAAATGCAGATAAGATTTTTATTAAAAAACAGACCAAATTTTATAAACAAAATACAGATAAGATTTTATAAACAAAATACAGATTAGATTTTATAAATAAAATAAAGATAAGATTTTATAAATACAGATCTGGTTTTAGTTTTGAAAAAGAAACACGGATAAAAATGCAGATCGGATTTTAGTTTTGAAAAAGAAACATGGAGAAAAATGTAGAATTGATTTTAGTTTTGAAAAACATGGAGAAAAATGCGGATATGATTTTAGTTTTTAAAGAAACACGGATTCTCTTGTAGATCTAATTTCTTAGGAAGAAATTTAACCCTAGATCTAGGCATGTTCATCAACTACTCATGTGAATTTTTCAAAAGCAAGAATTAGAGTATGCAATAACATATGACCTACACGGTTATTTAAACACAAAAAACAACATCACATTCATGGAAAATAAAGCATAGATAAGAGCATGTTTTTGAAATTAAAATAAAATCATGTTATGGAATGTAAAGTTAGAATCATACTTGCATGAACGTATTCCACAAATAGAGAACTATCCTAGAGATCAAAGAGAATGAATTTCTAAGGATTTAAGTGAAGCCTCTTAACAGAAAAGAAATTCTTAAAGCAAAGCTTCCATAATTTCTTTAACGTAAAAGGAGAGAGGAGTCAGAAAAAAAAGGGGTCCTAATTTCTAATTTTAGTTTCCTATTTATAGAGGTTTGGTGCTTAGAAAATAAGCTAGGTTGGATTAGATACGAATTAGGTCGAATTCTTATCCCTAAAAATTCGAAATGGATGTATTTTATCTTGATTAGAATGTTTCTAGGCTAGGCCTCGAAGCTGTGCCAATTGACACTAGGGAAGTGTTGATCGGCACATGGCAAGTGCCGATCACTACCACTCTACTTTCAAAGAAATTCTTGCAGTTAAACATGGAATTGAAAATTTTCAGTTCCATCTCCTTGGACATAATTTTTTGGTAGAAATGGACATGTCTTCCTTTCCTAAGATGCTCCAATTCAAAAGGAAAATGCCGATCGACACTTACCATGTGCCGATCGGCACTCCAAGAGTGCCAATTGGCATTTTCAAGTGCTGAACCCAATTCCCAACTTTTGCTTGATTTGGACTTTTTTTTTTAGGGGTTTTATAAGTCAGGAATTGCACTTGGATGTATTTTTAACTCGTATTCCCAAATAAATCCCTTTTATTTTGATAATCAAGTCCTTAAAACAATAATTATCTAATAGATAAATATTCTAAAAAGACTTAATTATCAATAATTCTATTGTTATCTTATTATCCATTTTATTCCTATGCCACCAAGCCTATTTTTGATAAAAACCAACAACCAATCATACAATTATTTAATTAATCTTAATTGTTTAACCAATCAGAATTAATTCCAATTAATCACATGTGAGCAGCTTCACCCTCAGACAATGCATGCAGACTGTGAAAACTTGATCTTGTGGTATCTTTCTAAATCATTTTTATGATATGCAATGAATGATTTAATGCATGTAATGCAGTTATGATTTTTGGATATTTGAAATGGTCATTTTTGTCATATTCCAAAATGAAATTATGGGTGCAAAATCAAGTGTCTACAGAATGCCCATCATTGACAAAACTTAAAAAGTGAATGTCAATGTAAAACAAAGACACTGATTTTAGCAACCATGATTTAATCAAGGTTGACTTTTCAAGGATTTCCTAGCCCTCGAACCTAGAACCTTTGGATGTAGAACTAGTGTTTTATTGTTTTACAAAAAATGAGTACTATGGACACCTAATCTACTTGATAATTGATAAACCTGGATAAAATCTTGAATGTTGATGAGGCAATCGAGAACTATATTAGCTTGATTTGGAATGAGATGACTAGGAACTATATTCGCCCAATCTGGAATGAGATGACCAGGAATTATATTCGCCTAATCTGGAAGTAGATTGAGAACTATATTCGCCTAATCTGAAGTAAGGTAACCAGGAGCTGTATTCGCCCGATCTAGAAGTAGACTGAGAACTATATTTGCCTAATTTGAAAGTAGACTAAGAATTTTATTTGCCTAATTTGAAGATCTGGAGGTGACTGAGAACTATATTCGGCTCGGTCTAAAAATCTGAAAGCGACTAAGAACTATATTCAGCTTGGTCTAAAAATCTGGAGGTGACTAAGAACTTTATTCGCTTTAATCTGAAAATCTGGAGGCGACTATATTCGGCTCAGTCTAAAAATCTGGAGGTGACTGAGAACTTTATTCGCTTTAATCTGAAAATCTGGAGGCGACTATATTCGGCTCAATCTGAAAATCCGAAGGCGATTGAGAACTATATTTGTCTTGATTTGAAAATTTGTAATAAAAAATCAAAATAGAATTTTGATGATTGAGACTTTATCTGCTCAATTTAGGGAATTTTCCATTCCTTTTGTTTCACTGAAAATGATCAATTTTATCCTTATGAAATTCTTTTTTTTTTCAACAAAATTGATCTCACAAATTTTGAAATCATTTTTAAAAACTTTAAAGACCATTTTTCCCACGTCTTTTATCAAAAAAATTTCTTTTTCAATTTTTCATTTCATTTTATTCATTTTTTTATTCATCATTTTTATTTATTTATTTTTATTCACTCATCTTTTCATTCATCTTTTTTTTTTCACTCATGTTTTCATTCATCATTTTTTTTTTCACTCATTTTTCTTCATTTCATTATCATTTTTATTTTTTAATGGATGAGTTAACTCAAGTTTGACCGAGTCAACTCGGTCAAACCTAAGTTGACGAACTCAAGTAAAAAGGGTCAAGGGGGGCTTAAATTTTGGCCCCCTTTTATTGTTTTACTTGACGACGCTCGGCCTTAATTGGGGCGGAAAACTGCCGTCGTGGGCCTTCATTCGACCAACCGCCATGGCGACGCTCTCGCGCGCGTGGGGGCCCCGTTGGAGGGCCTCTCTCTATCGTAGTACTGCGTGTGTGTAGTGTGTGACGTGGTTTGTGCGGAGCTTCGGGTGCTCTCTCTCTCGGTGGAGGAAGGTAAGTCTACCTTTGGCGTTATGGCAGGAATCTAGGCCAAATTTTAAGGAATTACTAAAGGTAAGTGGAGTCGCCACTAATCATTGGGTTTTTCTAAGGTGTGATTGGTCACCTATTTCTAGTTGATTTTATTACCGATCCTAGGTTAAGAAAAAGGGCATTTTTCCTAATCTAATGTGGATGGCAAAAAATCTGGATTCTTAGTTCTGGAAGTTTGGTTATGTGTGGGGAAGGTGCTAGGCACCCCACAACGCCTGTCCAAGAATAGTCATTTGTTTTGATAAAACCTTAATTTTCTGAAATTGGTAGTAAAAACATGATTTTGGCATTGACTTTTGGGGCTTTGCATACATGGGGGCTTTAACGTTTGGCTTTTGAAAGGGCATGGTCCCAATCTATGCTTTCTTGTGGCATTTAAGCCGAGCACCAGATTTCCACGATGAAAATCCGGCGATGTATCACCTTACTTTCACAGTGGAAATTAGGTATCACTTTGCCTTAGGTGACATGGACTGTGACGATCACACCGAAACGGGGGGAGCAGGTATATATACATACATCATGCACAATGCAAGCACACAGATAGGAAAGTAAATGCCTACATCCCTAAAGCATGGCCCAAAATATAGGTGCAAGAAAGTAAATAGAGGTCACTATACTTTAGAGATGAGGACGAATGGTAAAAGGCATGATATACCTAATACAAACCATCTAAAAGAGTAAGGGAGGAGGAAGGAAGGGGTTTAAAAGAGTACATAACAAAAGGGAAAGGCTAAACTCCTAAACCTACTGAACACAGCCGCTTGACTTATCTCTACATGCTCGCGTCCGCGCCCTTTTTACTTGCGCTTGGGAGACTATGCCCTAGCTCTAAGCATCCTCGCTCCATGTGTATACAAGCAAAAGCAAAGACAAGAAACCAGCAAACGAGCAATGGAAGGAAAAGATGCAAAGAGCATATGAAAGAGGCATAAAGTAGATAAGCAGGATAGACATGGCAAGCAAACAAACAAGAAAGCAAGCAAATAAGCGAGAACGTAAACAAGTAGGAAAGCAAACAAAAGGTGGTGTCCGCAAAGGACAAATGTAGGTTTGGATCGAATGTCCATAACTTCATTGTGTTGAAGCATGGATGACACACTAGCAAGCAAGACTCATGCACGGACATGTAAGCAAGCGTGTAAAGATGCATATAAAGCCAACGGGTGGCACAAACAAGCATGACAAACATATCATTGCACGAAGTGGAAAAGGGGGAAGCTATGCACAAAGCAACCGGCATCATGGCAATGCATCCCAAGTGGTTGCATCCAAACAAGGCCTCATGGGCGTCGGATGTAACCACACGCCTGCTAAGGGCGTCAAGTGTGACAAAGCCTAGAACAAGAGAGGCCAACACAAGCATAAAGCATCAAAGCAAGCAAACATAGACGTGAAAATAGGATGATCCAAACCCTTTGATATGGGCCAAGGTGTATGGACGATGACAAAGACCATAGGGTCTAGATCAGGTCCTAACCATTAGGCCAAAATACAAGAAAGAAAGATAAAGCAACAAAAGGTCAACAATAGCACATAGCATGGCAAACATAGCCTAGGTCTAGGTGCACAAACATGGCATGGAGTGCATAAGCACATGGAAGGACATGAATCCAAGCATACAAGCATGTGGAAGAACAGATATAGGCATATAGGCATAGAAACATGCATGTAAACATATAGAAATCTAGCATATAGACATGGAAGGACATGAATCCAAGCATACAAGCATGCGAAGAATCAGATATAGGCATAAGAGCATAGAGCATGCATACAGACATGTAGATCTAAGCAAGAAATAACCATAGACATGATATCAAGCATGTAAGCATGTAACCCTATCATCAACATAGAGCAAAAAGAGGAACAAAACATAGAAAAACATGGCATAAAACCCTAAGCATGTAGATCTAAACATATGAACATGTGAGAACATAGATCTAAGCACAAAATATGGCATAAGACATAACAACAAAGAAATTTAAGCTTGAAACACAAATAAAGCAAGAAACATGCTAAAAAAAAGCAATAAATCATGTTATTCAAGCAAAAAGAGCAAGATAAATGCTAGGAAAAGATTTAGAAGATTAGAGGTGTGGATGATAGCTAAAAAAGCTACATCCACATCCCTAAACCCCAAATCCAAAGTGTAGAACCAAGGGAAGGAAGATTGGGTATGAGAACAATACCTTGTGTTGTTGGTGAAGAGAGAAGAATCAATAAGCTTTGATGTGTTTTTCAGGTGTTTTTTGGTGTTTTGAAGAGAGAAAAACATGTAAGGAAACCAGGCAGAGAGCAAAAATTTATAAAAATGTGTTCCTTTTTTGGTCTGAGGGGTGCTTGAGGCTATTTATAGCCCCGGTATGCGTTACGAGGCGGCGGCCCTTGGAAGGTTGTTGGCGGCTCTTCAAGGACTGTCGGCCTCAAAAGTCGCCTGATCAGGTTGATCTTGACATCCTTGGAAAGATCTTTATTTTCAGTTTCTAAAAAGGTATGGAACTCAAAAAGCCAACAGTCAGATCAAAAGTTATGGCTCCGAAAAGTTAGTGGTGCGTCAATCGGTGTGTTAACCTAGCTTTCGTGATATCTCGGCCGTTCTAACTCCGATTTTGACCTATGAATAGTCGTTGGAATAAGAATTTGATAATATTCTTAATGACATTGGTTTCAACCTATTCCGACGGCCGGATCAAAATTAGGGTTTTTGGGCCCACTCGGAGTCAACTTTGGGTCAAATTTGGCCAAGGTGGCTAAAAATCTCCGAGAAGCTCAAGTTTGATGAAAAAATATATGAAAGGTGTTATTTTTTGTGGATTTTGACCTTGTTTGACCTTCGTTCAACCCTAGGTTAACTAGGGGCATTTTGGTCATTTTAGTTGAAAAAAGACACTTTGGGTGCTTCGTTGTCCAAACGGGGTGCGCCACGTCATTCTAGATGTTCTCACAGCCCCATGGGAAGAAAATAATATTTTTTGGATTTTTCGAGGTCCAACACACAAATCGAGGGCGGACAAATATGATATCAACATTACTCCTTCATCTTTTTTACTTCTTCTTCCTTCCTCTTCCTCCATTGTTACTATTCCAAACTCTATTCCCCTTGCATTTTCTCTTTTCCCACACCATTTTTTTCTTAGAAAATCACTTCTTCAAGCTTCTAAGCTCTATTTCTACCATTCCCTTGAATATTTCTTCAAATCTTTGAGCTTTTAAGTATCCTTGAAAAACCCATTTTTGAAACCCATTTGCATTTTTTTCTCTTTGCATCTCCATGGCATTTCCTTCTAGACCAACTTTCTTACAAGGTGAGCTCATTTTTTGTTTTTTGTTGGTAAATTTGTTGATCTCTTGTTTTGTTGGGAACTTTGTGGTGGGCATTGTTATCTTTGTTGTCATTTGCTCTTGTGGTTTTTTTTTTTTTTTTTTTGGATATTATATGATTTGGATGGAAATCATTGTGTGGTCATTTCTGATTTTGGGACATTTTTGAATTGTTAAGGTGTTGGGTATTGTGAAGTTTGGACAATGTTGGTCATTGGTTGAATTTTTTGTTGGATATGATTTTTGGTCAATTTTTGATTGATTGTGAATTTGATATGTAGACAAAATTGGGAAAGCTCATTTTATATGGGTATGAAAATTTTGTTGGGATGTTTGGGCATTATTTCTCATGGGTATGTAAATTTTTTGTGGGTATTATTTCATGGGTATGAAATTTTCTTTGGGTATTATTTTTCATAGGTATGGAATTTTCTTTAGGTATTACTTTTCATGGGTATGGAATTTTCTTTGTGGGTATTATTTTTCATGGGTATGGAATTTTCTTTGGGTATTGTTTTTCATGGGTATATGTTTGAGTGATTTTTGAATGATTTTATGGAGATGAAGGATTTTATTTTGGTTGATTGGGGTATTGTTAGGGTGTTGCAGCTAATTTTTTTGAGGGGCATCTTTATTTGTTTATTGGGATTTTGAGGTAAGTATTTTTGGAACAGGGTACTTTTGTGGAAGTCATGATGACGATTGGCTAAGCTCCTTTTGTCTTTGTGTGTGTGTGTGTGTGTGTGTGTTGTTGTTGTTTGTTTATGTTTCTCATGTGGGATATTTTGGTTAATTGTAGAATCTCAAGAGTCGGGGTAGTCTACGGTTACTAAAACCTAGGTGGGCGGCATTATCTCCATACATTAGAAATTTCATCAACGAAGCCAGCTTCAAAACCTTCTTCCAAGCTCTGTTGGATTATGACACCACTGAGTACAAGGATGTTTAGCTGCTTGTCACATTGTCAGAGTGATTCTGGGATACCACTTGTACCTTTCATTTTTCTCGAATTAGTGAGGTGATGTTGAGACTGTATGTCTTTTCAACCATTACTGGCTTGAAACTAGGCAGTGAGAGAATTGAGGGTAATGATTCCATTTCACTAGCGGAGATTATGAGCTTTTTGGGTGTGATCCCTCCACGAGTCAGCAACAACAATGTGTCCTTAATGTGGCTGTATTCCAATATTGACAAATGTGAGACCGTGGCAACTGGCACCTGGATGTTTATGCTTCTTTTCATTGGAATTGTTCTTGTGTCCTGACTTGGGAGCACTGTGAGTTTACGTTACTTGTGGAGTTTGAGGGATATTAGTTGGATAAAAAATTATGATTGGGGTGGCATGACTTATGCGACCCTTTTGCACTTTATGACTCAACTTTCTCGGCGTAGTCTTTTAAGCTTAGGAGGGGCACCATTTGTTTGATAGGTGAGATTTAAATTCTTAGTCAGGTGTTTTTTTGCAAAGATTATTTGTGTTATTATTGATGCGTACTATTTTTTTTCCGCAGGTTTGGATGTATGAATATTTTGGGGTTGGTCCACAACTTTTGGAAGATGTTGATGATATGTTTCTAAGGTATCTTTGCTAGATGCCTAAGTATCGTCTGTCAACACCTCCCAAGCATTCTTTGCAGGCTTGGCGGATGGTGATTGATGGCTTAGATGCCAATGAGGTGAGTTTTTTATTTTTATTTTATTTTTTTTGTTTTTTTTTCTTTGTTTGGGTATGACTTTTTTTTGGGTTCTTTGTGATGTTTAGATGTCCTTAAATCCTTGGCTTGGATGTGAGGAGCATGATGAGTGTGCGTGAGGTCAGGTGTTGAATAAATGTCAGGTGTTGTTCGAATGTGGCCATGGGAGGTATTGGTATCTTGTTGACCGGGTACTGGCTCAGGTTCAACACATATACCCTCTTGAAACGATTCCTGCCCATCCTTGTCCTTCTATTCGGCTAGTAGTTCTTCTGACTAATAAAGAAATTGCTCGTGCTTAGATTGGCCGCACTGTTCCCAAGGTACCAAGAGACTATCTTGAATTTGTCCAGGCTCACTTGCAGTGTTGCTTAGTTGACATCTCAGGAGCATCGGTGACTTTCTTTCTTTTCCAAATCAATTTGCATCATGACTCACATCATCATCTTTCATTTTCTTTGTTTTTCCTTTTGTGAAAATTTCTGAATGTTGCATTTTTAGGCTTCATCTTCTAGAGGTGAGAGTCCTCCTTCTAGCAATGTTGGTGGTCCTTCTAGTTCTTTCATGGAGACATATCCCCATTTCTTGACATGGTAATATAAGGTAATGAATTCTGATGGATCTTTCAGCTTTGTGGATCTAGAATGGCTAGAGTATACCTCAAATGTCCCTTGGATTGGCTTGGTACATTTCCAAATTCTTTAATCTCTTGTCTCAATCTTTGTCTATTCAGTTGTTTCTAAATTTGTGGCCTTATGCTCCAGGTGGGTGTTGATCTTGTGGAAGAAAGCATTCAGATGATTGGAGGCTTGTAGCTAGTGGCATGCATGCAGTCTTCCCAATATGTGCTTAATGAAGTGAATTAGGTAAAGGATGACACTCCCTTACTAATTTTTGCTTGAAATTCATAGTAATGAACTGAACACCTTTATTTAATGATTTTGTAGAGTAATCAAATTGTGAACGCTGAGGCCAACACAAAATCTTTGGAAGAAAGAATCAGAAACCTTTAATTTCAGAACAAGCAACAAGAATCTTGATTTTATTCAAGTCAAGAGTGAGAAGGAGACACAAAGGGTGGTTCTACTAGGGGTTGGTCTAGAAGATCTTCCCATAGGCAGACTTGAAGTCCGAATGATGCTTGACTTGTATTTTAATTTTCTTGCAAGAGACCAAAATATTCCTTAGTCAGATAATTTGAATTAATTTCCACTTTTAGCTCCTTGTCCTTAGATGACTTTAGCCTTGCTAGGATTTAGATGAGACAAGTTTAGAATTCACCTGATGAAGATTTGTAGTGTACAATTTGAACTTATCTGACCACTTTTGATTTGATTGTGCCCACCTGAATGAGGCATTACTGAATGCCCCTAGTTTGAAAATTTATGCATGATGATTTCTTTGAATTTTTTTTTTCTTTCTTCTTTTTAAGGAAAAGAGATGATTGATTTGATTTGTTTTAGAAAAGGGGATTAGGAATGGCCGAATGCCCCTAGTTTAGAAAATGAATGCATAATTTTGAAAAATTTTGAGTTGGTTAATTTCCTTTTCTTTTTTTTCTTTTTTTTTGCCAAATGCCCTAGTTTGACGATCAATGTGAACTTCTGAGGAATTTCATTGCACAACTCCCTTTTGGAGTGCAAAAATGGAGGCAAAACGGACCAAAAATGTGCACAAAATACAAAATTAGCCGAAATGCCCACAGGGGGACTAGGTGCCAATTGGCATTCAGGAAATGCCGATCGGCAGTAGAACGTAATTTAGGTTTTCTTAAAGATTCTTTATAGTTTTTAGAGTTTTATTTGTGTTATGGCTTACTAGAAGCCTTGCTAAGGTAAGGAGTGAAACCCAACCGTTTATTGGTATGTTCTTAACAATTATTTTATGGTTTTAATGCTTATGTTATTATTATTTTTAATTGATTTACTCATAGAGAAAAGTGTTTAGTTTTGTATAATTCTTTGATTTATCATGGACTCCGGGCACGTTAAATGCTTAGTATTCCCTGCGAACTAATTCACTAGTTTTGTTTTGCCTAAAATCAATCAATTTCAGGAAACTACCTTAGACAATTAATTCTTGAGTTTTTATTGTTAAATTACCCGAGTTAGATCATCCTTCATATGAAATTTAGTTGAGTTATAAAATAAATATTGTTAAGACTACTAATAGATGTGTTGTATGTGGATCCCTAAACCTTAGCGTCTCAATATATTGTTATTTTCTCTCAATTTAAATTAACTTTACTAAACCATCAAAAATATTTAAACTTTATTATTTTAGTTTTATTCTCTTGTGGTTTGCTAATCAATTCCCTTTTCCTTGTGGATTTGACCTTGAACTTACCGAGTTATTACTTCATGATAATCCTGCACTTGGGAGCATTATTTAAGTCACAACAAGTTTTTGGATAATAGCTTAATTTTGCATATTTATATCATTATTAGAAAGAATTATCATACTTATTTTGAGTCAATTCATGCATTTTATAGTTGGTTTTGGAATAATACTGAATAATCAATTTTGTAATTAATTGAATTTTAATGTGTGAATTTGTCTTTTGTAGGAAAATGAAATTAAATAAGTAGATTTGTGCAAAGAAAAAAGCTAATGGACTTTACTTTTACTAAGGCCATGATGAAGTCAAAAAGGCCAACCCAATTAAATATGAGTCCAATTGGAGCAAGGAATCAAAGGAAATTTGCACCAAATTCAAGTCCAATTCAAATTAGGATTCCAGCCTGTGCACCAATTAGTATTTGAAGCATAACATTCGGCTCAGATATCCACTCAAGATTATTCAAGTTGGGCTAGAAATTTAACTTAAAAGGATACAACTTTGTAGTTTACCAAAAGTCCGAATTTTGAAATGGGCCGAAAACGTCTGTTAAGTGAAGCCCAAAAACCTGGGATTTTCTCCAAACAGGAATTCAGCTTGTAATAGGATCCCTTGATGTATTTAAAGGTTCTTTAGGGAAAAATTAAGGAGGGAGATTCCACAGAATGTAATTTAGGTTTTCTTAAAGTGTCTTTACAATTTTTAGAGTTTTATTTGTGTTATGGCTTCCTAGAGGCTTTGCTAAGGAAAGGGGTGAAACCCAATCGTTTATTGGTATGTTCTTAATAATTATTTTATGGTTTTAATGCTTATGTTATTATGTTTTTGATTGATATACTCATCTAGAAAAATGTTTAGTTTTGTATAATTCTTTGGTTTATCGTAGGCTCCGGGCATGTTAAATACTAAGTATTCCTTGCAAACTAATTTACTAGTTTTGTTTTGCCTAAAATCAATCAATTTCATGAAACTATCTTTGACAATTAATTCTTGAGTTTTTATTGTTAAATCATCTGACTAAGATCATCTTTTGTATGAATTTTAGTTGAGTTATAAAATAAATTTTATTAAGACTGTTCGGGTTTGTGCCATAAAATCCAATTTATTGGCATGTTATAAGTAATTAAATTGTTTAATTATATGAGACCATTTATAAATGAACTAATGGGACATTATCATAGTCCTTGAAATGCATTGTATGTGATTTATATGATTTAGTCACAGAAGATATAAATTACAAGTTCCTTGTAAACTCAAAATATAGTTCGTAGTCAGTGATGAAATTGGGTGTTTCATTTGTGAAGACTGTAATACATCAACTAAGATGGTTTGTCTTGATCATGAAAGTGGAGACTTCTGGTTGATGTGTTGATATGTCTTAAGTGTGTAAGACATATTGAACTGGACCGCTGTGAGATTAATTATTCAATTAACAACTATCACATGAATAATTAATCTCATGACTTCTAATTTTATAGACTCTCAATCCTGAGAGGATAGTAAACTCGATCATAAAATGTAGGTTACTTTGATATATCAAAAGTGAGATCTAGTTTAACAGTCAAAATCTCAATATGTTGGTCAATCACAAGTAGTGTTGAGAAAATACATATTCTCAAGATAGAATCCATAATATCTTTTTATAGAGACACGAAATATTCCCTTGAGATAAGTTTAATGGGAACAGGTTATTCAGGACTGGCCACTTTAGTAAAGAGTTACTAAAGTTCATATTGTATGAAATTAGATTTCATAAATATGAATAACTAAAATATTAAGTTGGGTACTCAAGGAATAAAATAGTTGTTTACAAAGTGACAGTTTATTATGACTTTATTCACTATGGATATTTCATGGAGGGGCCAATGATATCATATTAGAATCTTGGGAAAGAATTTATTCATAAGATCTAGAGTGCAATTATATTTCCATAGTGGTACTTGTTATATAATTAATGGTAACTTTGGGTTTGTCAAGAGTTGACAGATAAATCCGAGGCCCATTGGAGCTAGAGCCTTATTAGTCCCTTTGGTCCCATCCCCATCCACATACTTAAGCCCAATTGGGCTGGCCCAAAAGGCTAACCCAATTAGATAATTAGTTTTTATTTAATAAGAGTAATTAAATAAAGTAACTGCCAAAGGCAGTTAAAACGTACGTATGATTAAAAGAAGAGAAAATAGTTTTTCTCTATAGAATTTGAAAAATACATTTTTCATAAGGAAAATCAACATACACAAGAACTGATTGAGAGACCACTCATTTTGGGCACCATATGGAATTGGGATGAATATTGAAGGTATTCTCAAGTTTTGTTTTTGAATCTCACTACATCAAGGTACGTTTTCTTTTCTTTGTTCTAGAATTCAAGGTTACATGTTATCTCTCATGAATGAAGTAGATCCTTGTGTTGCTTCTGCTGTGGGTTTTATATGAGATGCAAAACTGGTTTTTCCAACAAAGACTACCAATAGATGTTGTGTGTGGATCCCTAAACCTTAGCACCTTAATATATTGTTATTTTCTCTCAATTTAAATTCACTTTACTAAACCATCAAAAATCTCTTCAATTAAACTATATTATTTTAGTTTTATTCTCTTGTGGTTTGCTAATCAGTTCCCTTTTCCTTGTGGATTCGACCTCGGATTTACCGAGTTATTACTTCACGACAATCCTGCACTTGGGAGTATTATTTAAGTCGCTGCAAGTTTTTAGTGCCATTGCTAAGGAATAGGCGATTAAAGAAGCGTTCCACTTTGTTTGGAGAGGTTTTTGGCATTAAATTTCTTCACATATTTGGTAATATCTCTCCAACTCTTTTCTTTTTAAGTAGTTTAGTTTTCTTTTAGAGTTTTTCTTTTATTTTTTACTTCTTTTTATTGTTAAAAGTATTTGTTTTGTTTTGTTTTCTTTTCTTTTTCTTTTTCTTTCTTGCTTTACTATTGCATGCGTGTTTGATGTCGTGATAGTGATAATCGCTTGGTTAGAATTGAGTTTAATAATTTGTTTAGCAATTTATCTGATTCTTTCACACATTTTGATACACTTGATATCATGGTGGACTTAGAGAGTAATCATGGTTATGAGAATAATTTAAATAATGAAAACTTCCATGCTCACCAACCCATTAGAACTCTCAGGGATTATTTGCAACCTACTAGGAGTAGTGTACCATCATGCATCATTTTTCCAACTAATGCAAATAGTTTTAATTTTAAGCCCGGTATGATTTCATTACTTCCTAAATTTCATGGCTTAGATTCTGAAAATCCTTACCTTCACTTTAAGGAATTTGAGGAGGTATGTTCTACCTTCCATGACCAATCATGTAATGAAGAGACCATTAGGTTGAAATTGTTCCCTTTTTCTCTTAAAGACAAGGAAAATACTTGGCCTAATTCTTTGAGACCTAGGTCAATTGGTACTTGGCAAGAGATGCAAACTGTGGGTTTTTTTTTATTTTATTTTTAAATTCCAATTCATAGGACTAATGCACTTAAAAGACAAATAATAAATTTTTCACAAAAAGATAATGAGACATTTTATCAATGTTGGGAAAGATTTAAAGATTTGCTTAATACTTGTCCACATCATGGCTATGAAACTTGGCGTATAATTAGCTTTTTCTATGAAAGTTTAACTCCAAAGATGCACCAATTTGTAGAGATGATGTGCAATGGAGAATTTTTAAATAAAGATCTTGATGAGGCAGCTGCGGCTCACCAAGCTCATCGCCCTCTCACCCATACTCCATGCTCAAAGTGGAGTGAATATAGGATCTCACCTATTCTAGCTCCAATGCTAAGTCATCAGCCTTGCTGCTAGCCTCGGCCCTGCTAGCCTCCAGTGCGGCTCTCTCCTCACCTTGAGTATGGTCTACAAATGATATTAGTTTGAATAAACTAAGCAACTAAGCAACTTTCTTTGAGTTCAAAACCTTGTATGAGGTAGCTTCCACCCATTTAGTGAAGTAATCTATAGCAACAAGTATGAATTCATGGCCATTGGAGGCTATTGGGTGAATTTTCCTAATAATATCTATTCCCTATGTAGAAAACGGCTAGGGTGAAGTCATGGTATGCAATGGCGTAGGTGGCATGTGCTTCAAATCTCCTTGGATTTGACATTGATGGCACTTGCGAACATGAGCTGCGCAGTCCACTTCCATGGTAGTCCAGTAATAACCTTGTATCATTACCTTTCATGACAACATGTGTGCATTCATATGTGGTCCATAACTTGACTCATGAACCTCTTCAATTATTTGCTGTGCTTCCTTGGCAGTCACACAAAGGAGGTGAATTCCATCATATGATCTTCTGTAAAGCCTTTCCCCACAAATAATATAATTAGTGGATAGCCTTCTGATGGCCAATTGGTCATCTTATCTATAGACGGTGGGTATGTCCCATCCTTGAGGTACTATAAGATGTCGAAATACCATTCACCTTCCCCATTCTTTCCCTCATCTTCTTCTATTGACATGTAATAAGTTGGCTCCTCTTTTTGTTCCACCACTATGGGTCTAGTTTCTTCCTCCTTAGGTCCATCCATCATGGAGGCCATTGTTGCTAAAGCATCTGCAATCTAATTCTGCATCCTTGGTATATATTAGTATTGGATCTTGTTGAATTTCGAGGCCCATTTCTGAAGACATTCATGATAATACATCAACCTCTCCTTCTTGATCTTCCATCTATTCTGAATCTGAGAAATGATCAAACTAAATCACCATATACTTCCAACTCTTTTACTCCAAGACCCAAGGCTGCTTGTAACCCTATAAAGAAAGCTTTATATTCAGTGGCATTATTACTGGTAGGAAAGTTGAGCCTACCAGAGAATGGGATGTGTGTCCCTTTTGGAGAAATTAGGAGAACTCCAATGCCACTTCCATTTTGATTAGTTGCTCCATTGAAATATATCTTCCATGATTCTACCTCAATCCCCATTATATCCTCATATGGAAAGCCTCCTTGGATCTCTTCAGCTTCTTTAAGTGAATAGTGGGCTAAGTGAACATCAATTGCCCTCCCCTTCACAGACTTCTGAGTCATATATTTAATATCAAATTCTGACAGAAGCAAAACCCATTTTGCCATCTTTCCATCTTGTACAAGCTTTTCCATCAAATACTTTAAAGGATCCATTATTGCAATCAACAAGACTTTGAAAGCAAGCATGTAATATTTGAGTTTGCAGGTTGCCCATACAAGTGCTACACATGTCTTCTCAAGTGGTGAATACTTCTTTTCATAAGGCAACATCTTCTTGCTAATGTAGTAGATAACATTTTCCTTTCTATACTCTTCTAGATATTGAGCAAGTAAAGCCCCCATTGTTGTGCCTGTAGTTATGAGATACAATAATAACGGCTTTTCAAGTACCGGTGGAACCAGTATTGGTGGCTTCAACAAATAATTCTTAATCTTCTCAAAAGCTTCTTGACATTGTTCATTCCATACTGTGGGCACTTCTTTCTTGAGCAGTCAGAAAAGTAGCCCATATGTCATGGTGAGCTGAGCTATGAATCAGCTGATGTACTGTATCCTTCCTAGAAATCCTCAGATCTCCTTCCTAGTCCCAGGAAGCTTCATTTCTACAATGGCCTTGATTTTGTCTAGATCGAATTCAATTCCCTTTTGACTTACCATAAACCCCAATAGCTTTCCGGATGTTACATCAAAAGTGCACTTCTTGGGATTCAACCGCAACTTATAGAATTGGATTCTTTCAAAGAACTTCCATAAGGCTAGTATGTGCCCCTCACGGTCTTTGGACTTCACTATCATGTCATCAACATAGATTTTTACTTCTTTGTGGATTAAATCATGCAACAGAGTAGCGACTGCACGTTGGTAAGTAGCACCAGCATTTTTAAGGCCAAATGGCATGACCTTGTAGCAATAAGTCCTCGATGGAGTAATGAAGGAGGTTTCGCCATATCTTCTAGAGCCATCTTTATCTGATTGTACCCTAAAAATCCATCCATAAATGATAGCAAGGCATGTCCTACTGTATTATTAACCAAGATTCTAAGTTTCCCATCCTTCTTCGATACTTGAACCACATTAGCTAACCATTCTAGGTAGTTGACCACCCTCAGCAATCCTGCATTGTACTATTTCTCAACTTCTTCCTTGATCTTGAGTGTCCATTCCAGCTTCATTCTTCTTAACTTTTACTTGACCAGCTTCATGGTTGGATTTGTTGGAATGCAATGTTGTACTATATCTATATAAATCTCAGGCATGTCTTCATAGGACCATGCAAATACTTCCTTGAATTCAGTCAGTAGGGCAACTAGTTCTTCTTTCTCAAAAATGGTCAGGGTGTTGCCTACTTGTATCATTTTAGGTTCATCATCAGTTCCCAGGTTTATAGGTTGGGTTTCTTCTTTTATAGGTTCTAAATGCCCCTGTTTTAATTCCTTATTATTAAGAATTTCTTTACCAATTTTAGAATTAAAAACATTCAAAACCAACAAATAAGCAGAATCAGAAATCATATTATAAGGAAAAGAGTTTTTTACAGACTCAACAGAAATTGAACCTATAGGAATACTATCACAAACAAACTTAACATGACTAGTAATACTAGCAGAAACAAACTCAATAGGAATAGAAACAATGTTTTTGGCAGGAGTGACTGGCTCGATGGTCTTGATCTTCTTGACAGGAGTGATTGGCTCGACGGTCTTGATCTTCCTTATAGAGTCCTCCATGGGGTGGGCGGCTCCCTCCCATGCCCAATTATTCAACTCAATTATGGCTTCAACGATGGTAGGCAGCTCCCAACGAGTTCCTTCTTCCCCCAGCATCACTACTAGGGGGTCTTCATCCATATAATCCATGCCTTCATCATCAATCTCCATATCTGTGGGCTTACCATTCACATAAGCATCGAAGCACTCTATGCTATCCATCCACTCACCAAACAAATCTTGCTTTCCTTTGTTGCTTGAATGGATTTATTGGGGGAGATATTCTGACTCATTCCCTTCCATTCTCTCATCTTCATCTTCAAGACTCTCTAATGTTAAGTTTCTGAAACTATGGATCATCAACTTTTTATCTAGGGTAGCCAATCTAGCATCTATGTCATCTTCCTCTTTAGTGTATGGTGTCAGTGAGCCAAGTTCTAAATTGTGGAATAACCCTAACTCAATAATTTCTCTACCATGCTTGTCATATCAGGGACTGGACCTTGAACTAACATCAATAATGCAGCTCCAATCTGAGGGACGCTTATAGGGGTAATCATCATAGTCTATATTATTGGCTTTTTCAACCTCCTCTCCTATAGCTCCTAGCACATTTACTAGCCTATATTGATCACTTCCGGCATTGCTTCCCATGTCTATAGGTTCAGCTTCAACATCATCTTCTATATCTCCATCATAGTAGTCTACATCATCATTATAGTCTTCATAGTAAAGCCCTTCATCTTCATCTTCTCTATCACTAGAGGGTTCACCCCAATCGTTGCCACTATATTGGCTATCATAGTCTTCACTATTGTTGCTTTCACTCTCACTGTTGCTATCATCCTCACTATCTCCATCATCGTTGCTGCTATTGTCACTACTATTATCACTCTTGCTATTGCTACCTTCATCATCATTATTAGTGGCTTCTCCCCCTTCTTCATCACTTGTCCTTGCTTCATATGGGCTTTTCAATGCATGTTAGCAAGCTTCCCAATACTCTTCTTCTTCTATATTGCAAATGGCATCTCGCAGAAGCGTAGTCATTGCATCAGGGTCCATGTAATCAGCCCAATCAGTTGGGACCCATTTTGTGTCTTCCTTCTTTAGTCTTGGAAGGTTGTTGTTAATCAAATAGAAGCTTAAACTCGGGCATCATTGTTCTTGTCTTAAGGTCAAATCTCGGTTCAGGGAATCCCCAATAGCGTTAACTATCTCCAGCTTTGACAAATTTCCCGTTCAATATTGGAGTATAGGGTTTTAAGGGTTCTAGGGGATAAGGAAGTCCCTTTACTTTGGCTCAGGCCATTCTCCTCACATCCATCTCTAACAAGTCATCATCAGTGGGCTTATACCCTAGCCCAAAAGGTAGTGTGGCAGTAGGAATTATTGGGTCTTAAACAATTGACTTTTTTACAGTCTTCCCCAAATTCATTCCTGGAAGGTAATTCGTTCTCCTCATCATTGCCACCACATTGTTGTTGCTGTAAGGAGCAAATTCCATAGGGATCTTCTCCTCTTCCTTTTCTCTTCTTTCAAAACCAGGCTTCTTAATCTCAAAGCCATCCAAGGTCAATGGCTCCTTCTCAGAATCAATACCAAAAATGGGCTTTGGCACAGTCAAAGTATCGCCATATATAGTAACTAGAGCTCTTTCATATGGAAACCAGACCTTTTGGTATAAGGATGAAGGTATGACCTCTGTGTCATGTATCCACGGTCGCCCAATGAGCATATTTAAGCATGAAGCTATGTTCAGGACTTGAAACTCCACCTTCTTGATCATTGGTCCTATAGTGAGCTACAGTGTTACAGTTCCCAAGACCTCCCTTTTACTGTTGTCATATGCCCTCACATGCTAATCAGTAGGCACAAAATCTTCAATACTTAGACCCAAGCAACTTGCCATCTTTAAAGGACACACATTTAAGGCACTTCCATCATCAATTAGAACCATGGGAATCCTCTTGCCTTTGGCATCTACAGTAATATGCAGTGGGTCATTGTGGTGCTTCCCTACTTATGGACCTAATCATAGCATTCATATCTTGAGAAGTTGTGGTTGTAGGGACTTGGATTTAGTTGAGAAGGTCTACCAGATTTTGATGGTGCTTGTATGAGGCCATGAGTAAACCCTATAAAGATTTATTGGCTTGAGTCTTCTATAGTTTCTTAAGGACCTCATCCTCTTTAGTGGGTGTTTGTTGGATGGCCTTGTTCAAGGCTTCTGTTGGGTTGTCTGTCTCTAAATATGGGGGTTTGAGGTGTCTCTCCCCCCTTATGATGTGGGCAATTTTTGCTGGGTCATTCTTACTGGTGTCTTGGGGTTTGAAGTGTCTCCCCCTATTTGTGGATGCTAAGCTATTTGATTGGGGTTCGAAGTGTCTCCCTCCGTACATGGGTATTGGGTTGCTTGATTGGGGTTTGAAGTGTCTCCCCCCATTTGTCGATGTCGGGTAATTTGCAGTTTTGGTTACATCTTCACTCCATATGTCATAACCTGCAGTGGACATCATTCCCATCAGCTCTTCCCATGTCATCATAAAACATTCAAGTAGGTCATAAATCAACTCAGACAGGTCCTCTTTACTTTCCTCTTCAGTCATTAAGCAATTAATCCTTGGTCCTCTCCAAAATTGTGGTTGGGCAAGGGATTATTAGTGATGCTAGGCCTTGTAGGTGGTGCAATCACCTTATTGTCTATTAGGTCTTGAATTGCATGATGAAAGCCAAAACACTTGTCAGTATCATGGCCAAGGCTTTGGTGGTAAGCACATCTCTTAGTCACATCAAATCTTGCGGGCAATGGGTTTGGGATTGGTCTTGGATCTAAGGGCTTTAATAACCCTTTGGCTTTTACTTTTTTAAACACTTGATTCACAGGCATATATAACTCATGAAATTCCCTCCTGGGCCTTTGAGGTGGTCCTTGTGATATTGGCACAGAGGCAATGAGAGCAATAAGTTGATAAGGATCATTTTTGTATATATTAGAAACTTCTACAATTTTAGAACTAGATCCTAAATTATTTTTAAACCTTGGTGGGTCCTCATTCTTTATAGTGCCATTATTTATTGCATCCTAAATTTGGGTTCCAACAACAATCAAAGCTTTAAAATTAGGAAAATACTAAAGAAGTACTAATGGTATACAAGTAATAAATTCCTTGCAACCATATTTAACTGTTCTTCTTCAGTTGGCCCATTCATCATCTGTGCAGCTTTGGACCTGCACTTAGTAATGAAGGTAGAGAAAGATTCTTTCGGTTCTTGCCTCGTGGTCTCGAGATCTCTCCTTGTTATATCCACTTCTATGTTGTATTTATATTGGTTGTGAAACTCATGGCAGATGTCCTCACAACTCCTTGCTCTAGTATCATCTAGTTGAGGAACCACCTAAAAGAGGCTCCAGTTAGGGTGTTTTGGAACATCTGAGCAAGTAGTTCTTCAATTGCTCCTAGGGGCTGCATGGCTCTCATATACATATTCAAATGGGACTTTGGGCAACCAATCTTGTCAAACTTGTCCAAGGTTGGCATCTTGAACTTGGGAGGCAATCTTACATCGGGGAAAAGTGAGAGTAATTGGTAGTCCATAAGGTCCTTCATCTTGCGAGCTCTCTTGATTATCTCTTCCATCTTTTTTATCCTCTCGTTGATCTTCTTCTCACTCTCCATGGTTGGAGGATTATGGTCAGCCTTTTCCTCTTCTTGGTTACTCTTTAAGTTCTGAAACTGTTGCACAATAAGGTTCATGTCCTCCCTCAACTAGATTTGACTAGCTACCATGGTGTTGAGTTCTTGAGTGTTCATAGGTTCTTTAGTGTTCGGATGTTCTCCCTTTTTCGCATTAGTGTTAGGAGTTTCAAACTTCTTGTGACTTGAACTATCTTGTAAGTTGAATATGGGATTGTGATGTTGCAGTAGCAGAGTGTCTTCTATGCTCACGGACTTTAGTACTGTGATAGGAGTGATGGGCTTGGAATTGGAGCTACTAGCTTGAGTGTTAGCCTTGGGTTCTCTTTGAAGCCTTCCTTTAGATCTTGGCCAAATTCTCTCCTAAGAAAAGGCTTGGTTAGGTCAATCAAAGCTAAGTCCCTATCTACATCAATCAATCAATCAACCAAACAAACACACACAACATGCAATGCAATTTTAACATGGACCGGCCTAAGGGTAGGTTCTAAGTCATTACATTGTAGGGTGGGTTTGTTGTTTTATTGTTTCCCATAGCTAGGACGTTACACCTCCCAACTTGTAATGTAATGAATATTGCATTGGTCCGAACGGCATGGTTTATCCTTTATAGTCAACAAGAAATGATCCAGTAACTTTGGGCTTTGAGTTGGTGAGTTTGCCACTGCCACCATATTGTTGAGAGGGGAGCATACATTTTTGTTGTTTTGATGGCACACAATATGACAGTGAGGGAAAGCTCTTAACAAACAATCATGACAACATAAAAAAAAATATCATATAAACATCTCAAGACATAAATAAACAAACAAACAACAATATCATGCAAAAGACAAGGGTATATTGTTGGTCACTTAAGTCTAACATGAAGCTTAGCCCTCAACATCCCCAGCTGAGTCGCCACTGTAAGAGACTGCAAAATTAGGTGCCCTTAAAAAAGAGATTTGGATGCTTTTAAGAGCAGCTCTCTTTTTGGGTAAGTGGTGTAGAGTCACCACTTATTTTTTTTATAAAAAAAATAAGAAAAAATAAATACATGTTACATGATCAAAATACTTCATCGTCATTGATTGAATAAAGAAAAGTACAACTTGGGAAAATTAACCTTACAAGGCTTTAGGTCCTAGTTACAATCTATGCAAAATAATACAAAGTTTTGGTCCTAGTTACAATCTACCAAAATTAAAATGACAAAACACTAATCTACCTATCCAAAAATCCTAAGCTCGGTGGCTAGGTTATGGAATGGGAAGGTGTTAGTCACCCATTCTGCCTAGACAGAGTCTCGTCTTCTAGACTCTAATGACCAATATACCCTTTTTTGCATGATGTGAATGATATGTTGGACATACATGACAAACATTGACTGAAATTAATGCAAGTAAATTTATCTTATGAATGTATCCCCTTCTTTAAAAAATTTAGATCTGTTTTGTGAATTAAAAAAACTGAGATTTGTAAAGAAAAATCATATTTGTCTTTATGTAGATGAAAAAATTTGGATTTGTAAAGAAAAGTCAGATCTATTTTTATGTAGATAAAAAAAAAAAAAAAAGATTTGTAAAGAAAAGTCATATTTTTGTGTAAATTTTAAAAAAATGATTTTATCAAGAAAAATTAGATCTATTTTTAATAATAAAGAAAACGATTTTTGGTTAAAAATAAATAAATCTGTTATTGGACATAAAATAAAAAGACTTTTGGAAGAGAATTCATACTCATTAGATAAATTTATTTTACATGCATCACATATACAAAACTTCAGCCTAACTTTTAATTTCTTCTTTTAAATTTCACAATTTGCAATTCTATGACAAAGAAAACTTTTCTTAAAAAAATCAGATTTGTATTTAAAGAAAATATAGATCAGTATTACGTGTTAAAAAATCAAATCTGTATTTAATGAAAATACAGATAAGTTTTGTATGTTAAAAAATAAATCTGTATTTATTGAAAATACAAATCAATTTCGTGTGTCAAAAAAATCAGATTTGTATTTAATGAAAATACAGATAAGTTTTGTGTGTTAAAAAATCAGATCTGAAAAATTTAGATAAGTTTTATGTGTTAAAAAGATTAGATCTATATTTAATACATATCAATTTTTAGAGTTATAAAAAAAATTAGATCTTAATTTAATGAAAATGCAGATCAATTTTGAAAGTTAAAAAAAAAAAAAAAAAATCAGATATGAAAATTTTAGATCTATTTTGTGTGTTTAAAAAATCTTTAACAGTAGATTTTCAGATTCAAAAGAAAATATCACAACAACAAATCATCTAGGAGCATATTTAAAGAAAAAAAAATTCAAACAAATAGACTACCTCTTGCATGAGCATGCTTTTCTTAGTGAAAGGATATTTTAGGATTCAAATAAATTTCTTCAACTCTTTAAAGCCTAAAATATTTCGCTTATAGAAAAGAAATTCCTAAGGCAAGAGCCTCTAGAATGTCTTTAACGTAAGGGGGAAAAGAAGAGAAGAGAAGAGCCAAAAAGAGGGGGTCAGAAAGCGTGAAAAAGTCTCCTGAATTTTGAGAGGCATCCTTTATTTATAGAGGTTGGAATGCTTCGAAAAATTAGCTGAATGATTAGAATACAAACTAGGACACACCTTTATCTCTTAAAAATCGAAAAAGGTAAGGTTTATCTCAATCTAGAAGCCCTTGGGCTAGGTCTCGGATTTGTGCCAATTGGCACTTTTCAAGTGCTGAATGGCCCTCTTGGGTGCCGAACCCGCATTTGAGTTTTAGTCCACTTTGGACTCATTTTTTGAGGTTTTATAAGTCGGGACTTGAACTTAGACGCATTTTTAATTCGTATTCTAAAAATTAAACCCCTTTTTTGGATACTCAGGTCTTTGAAGTGATGATTATCTCATAGATAATTATTTCAAAAAGTCTTAATTACCCACAATTTTGTTGTTATCTGATTATCCACTTTATTCCCACGCAAGCAAGTCTAGTTTTGACACTAACTAACAACCATTCACAAAATTATTAAATTAATTTTAATTGTTTAACCAATCAGAATTAATTTAAATTAATCATGCGTGGTTGATTCCACCCAAACAAAATGCATGTTGACCGTGTAAACTTGATCATGCGATATCTTTCAATCCAACGGTCCGATTTGGAACTCGGACATACTGTCATGACTATTAGAATCTCAAGATCATTTTTATGTTATGTAATGAATGAATTATTGCATGTAATGCAACTATGATTTTTTCGGGTATATGAATAGTCACTTTTGCCATCTTCCTTGATTAAATTATGGGTGCAAAATCGAGTGTCTATAGTACCCATTTTTTGTTTGGCTGTTGATAATTGGTGTGTTTGATTGATGAAAGAAATGCTGGAAAGAAATGATTTTGAGTTGGGTATTAGAATTTTTGAGGTTATAGTATTGAGTTAGCTTTTTAATTTTCATATTCTTTATACTTATTAATTAAATTAAGGTTTTGGTTGATGAAATATTGTAGGAAACAAAAAGAAAACTATTCAGATATTACGTTCTTAGGGAGTAGACGCGATTATGTGTTAAGTGATATGTATTCAAATAGATTGGAATCATCTCTGAGCAAGACTACAAAGCTCTGCTCTGCTTAAAAAGAAAGCTGGGATTTTTGAAGTGGGTTATGCTATGGCAATGGGTTGCATGAACAAGGGTTCATGTGTGGTGGTCTGTATTGGGTTGGTGTTGATTTCACTACCATATTTTGTGTTAGGTTCACTAACCTAATTGATGGTAAAGAGCAAAATCACTTCTTTTTTTTTCTTTTTCTTTTTAATGTTTGTTCATAGTGTTCTTTTAGTTTGTTTGGTTCTCGAGAATGTGAAAAGAAAGTTACTTGCAGAAAGTTATCTGCAAGTAAGCATGGGAAACAGTTTACCATGTAGGGATCAAGAGAAACTTAAGAATTCATTGTGTGAATTGCAAAAACTGACTTGAGAATAGTAGTTCAAGATGTGAAGGAACATAAAAAGAATCTATTCAAACTTGAGTTTTACGTTCCTTGTGGAGAATTCTCTTCTCTGTGTTTGAATCTTGAATGTATAGAAGCAGTTTGTTGCCTGATAAGGCAGGTTTGCAGCTAGTGCTGCTTGTTTTTGAATATTTGTTGCTTCATTGTGTTGTATGAATAAATTTTTTTAATATAAAAAAATGTCTGCATTGATTTGCAAAAATGCGTTTGTGGCCCCTAATATAGTAAACATTACTATGAATTTCATGAGTTACAACTGCCCAACTGCCGTGCAAAATAAATTAGATGCTTGCAACTCAAATCTTATTGTTTTGCATGGAAGAATCTGGGTAACTTGACTGAAAATAGAATTCAGAACAACTATCATAAAATGTAAGTCATGCTTTATTTAATATATCAGACACAACTTGAGTAACTTGTAATTAAGGCACAAAAGATTTCTCCTTACAAAAACGTTTAGTATTTTGCATATTGAGTTCCCACCTTAACCATTTTTCCTCTACATAAGAGTACATCTCTTCAAATTGATGTAATTAGTCTTTCATCTTTTCAGACATTCTCCTTACTTTGTAAAATCATTGATCATTAATGTTACGATGTGTTTATATGATCTCACACTAGCACTATTTGCAGTATGGATCCTCAAATCGGTGAGGAACTAGAGATAGTGTGCCCTGGTCCCATTGATGCCTCAGTGATGACGCAACAATGAGATCATCGATCAACCAATATTTGGAATGGCAAGGTGAAATATTTAGTTCTAACAACCATTTTAATTTTTATGTTCTCTTTGACTTTTAGCAAGTTCTTTCAAAGACGTAAATCTAGTACTAACAACCGCTTAATTTTTATCGATTTTGCTGGACCCGGGGCCACTTAATTGTCGGGGTCGCTCTAAGGAGATGGTAAAAATATTGATGCTGGACAATCGGGTGATTGATATTATCAAGTTGGTGGGTTTAGAAGGATTGTATAGGCCCCCGTCCAGAGAGATAAATCATGGTCTAATGTTGGCCTTAGTTGAGCGATGGCAGCTGGAGACCCATACGTTTCATCTTCCACATGGTGAGATGTCAATCACTTTACAAGATATGGAGGTTATTTTGGGACCTCCTATAGATGGTGAGGTCTTGGTTGGGTCGACTAGGAGGGGGGGCGGGGCTGGAGCATTTTGTGTCAAGAGTTGCTTGGTTTTCAAGTTCCGCAGAATGACAAAAAATTTTTGGTAGGGCTAAGAACTCTCATCAATCAGCTTCTTCAACACATTGTAGACCTACTACCTGACGATGCAAAGAAATTCAAATACATTAGCACACCCAGTGCTATATTTTAGCGCTACTAGGTGATACCATTTTCATGGACAAGTCAGGAGATAGGGTGCGAAACCTCTGTGATCCACCACATTATAGTTGGGGTAGTGCTTACCTGGCATGGTTGTACAAAGAGTTGTGTTAGGTAAGCCATAAAGAGGCAAGGCATATTAGTAAGGCGATGCAATTGGTCCAATATTGGGCATGGGCAAGGTTCCTATTCTCATGCCCGAAGATAGAGCCCCCACCTGGATTTGATTATGGCCTAGCACCAAAAGCTCCACTTGCATTTAAGTAAGTATTTTCATGATATTCACTTTGTTATACATTAGCAACTTTTGCAACCTTTGGTAAAACTCTTCCCATTTCCCAAATATCTTCCTAATCGTCTTTTGTTTTGTATCTCATATCTTTTAGTAAGAAGGCTTATGGCCATCATATTTTGACTCCATCATAGATCTGAGATATGTAATTGGGGTAGTGTAATCCTCGCCTAACTTCTTAAGGATGTTTGATGCAATAAAATTTAGAATCCATCATTCTACCATCATTTCGCAACCCAATCGGTATACATATGTGAGTACCCACATACACGGTGACCGTCCATAGTCCGTGTAGTTTGAGCTTCATGACTGCCGCAACATACCACTTGTGTAACTTATCCACGCATTTCACACAAAATTTGACCTTCATTGACCTACTGATCACAAAATGTTTGTTTTCCTTGAGGGCATAAATTTTTAATGCGCACTTCACCTCCACTTTATTGGAAATAGTCAACCCTTTGCTAAAATTCATCCCATTTTTCCAAGTAGACACAAATGGTATCTCAATATTTGAAAGATTAACCATATTTTCCTAAATATTTGCAAAGAATGACAAGGCAAGAGGTGCATAGGCAAGGATTGTGTTCGTAACATTTTGGACACTAATAATATTGTCTGCATCAATTTCACTACGATCAAATATCTCATCGTCATCAATGTCTCTCTCAAAGTCCCCTTGTTCAATCCTCTCTTCATACTCATCTCTATCGACAAAATCTTCACCATTAATGGCAGTCTCATCAACATAGTCATCATTATTGTTGTCGTCATCATCATCTTCATCATCATCATCATCATCATCCTCTACATGTGTAAAATACTCATATTGAGCATCTGAAACTATAACCTGTAAACTTATGGTTGTTTGTTGGATTTCCTCGACACCAACTTCTGCACGTGGCTCCAACTTTATGTACAACTCAATAGCACTTATTTGGGTTATTTTCTCCATCTTGTCAAACATGATTTTTACATGTTTGTCTGCTTCTATCGCCATATATTTATAATTAATTCTGCTTGAGGACTTCATGTGGAGAACAATAAGTAATTTGTACGTTGTGCACAACAGAATTCACACATAATTCTTCCATAACTATCATCTTTAATTCATCAAGGGTCTTCAACCTACGATCAATTTGAGTATAATAGCACGTCATACCCGGCCCTTCAAATGGCAATCCCTTGTTTGCATTGGCATTGTTAAGCGGCCCACTGTGATATAGGATTATATCAATTATAGTCATTATGAACCTGTTAGAGTCAAGTATATTATGTTAGTTACAAAACATTTTATCTAGTCAAAGTAACATTTTCTCTACTCAAAATACAAATTCTAATTCATTCAAAGGGCATGAATTTCATTACCCATTCGTACGTTAGAAAAAAAAAATGTCTTTGAATTAGTTCTGATAAGACTACCCATTTCATACCCAAATCCTTTTTCGGTCATGCTAAGACTACCCATTTCATGCCCAATACAAAAAAAAAAAAAAAAAAAAAAAAAAAAAAAAAAAAAGAAAAAGAAAAAAAAAAGTCATTTCATTACACATTCAAAGGGCATGAATTACATACCCATTTCTTTACAATTCATTCAAAGGGCATGAATTTTACTACCCATTTCATACCCGATACAAAAAAAAAAAAAAAAACAAAAACAAAAACAAAAAAAAACAAAAACAAAATCCTTGTAAGATCATGATAAAAACACATTCTTGATAAGAGCCTAGAAATGATGAATAAATTTTGCTAACAAAAAGCATGCAAATAAATAGTTAAAATATTTACACTAACAAAACAAAGTTGTATATATTCACAATATCATGGTATCTTACTAAGTTATGTTAAGTATCTACCAAATAAATATTCAAAGTCTTTAACCCACACCCAACAACAAATAATACCCAACTGCAATGACAATAAAATCCAAATCCTTACCTGAGATGTAAATTTGTTGAGAGGGAGGAGCAATGACAGAGAGAGGCAATGTGGTGTGAGAAGTGTGGGTGTTATGGGTGAGTGAGACAGTGAGGAGTGTGAGGAGGCTAGGAGTGTTATAGGTGCGAGTATGCAGTGAGTTATTGGGGAGCGTGATCTATGTTTATAAAATTTTGCCTGACAAAAATTGAGCCTTAAAACTTGAGATGCTAGTTTGCAATATTGTTTGTAATGCATGTCAACTTATTATATTCTTTCTCTCACTAATGCTAGCCTACAAATTACCTCATTTGCCCTTTGCAATTGGGAAATGTTGTACACTTTTTCTCTTAGAAGTGGACAAAATTGTTCAGTTTCTCAGGGCTTCTCATCAAAAATTGCTAAAATTGTCCACTCTCTCCTAAAATGTTGTTTATTTTTTTCCTCTTAAAATTTGGACAACACTGTATACTTTCTCATTGCATCTCACTAAAAGCGTTCAAATGTTGTCCACTTTTTCTCTTAAAAAGTGTTCAGCGTTGTCCATTCTTTGTTTCTCATGGCTTCTCACCAAGAGTGGTCATATGTTGTCCACTTTTCCACTTTTTTCTTAATAATTAAACCAATTCAAAATATAAATAATTAATCTTGCAATCTCAAGTTCTATAATTTAAATAAATAAATAAAACAAGCACAACTGCAATAGTACACAACTTGAGGATTTAGTGCTCCACTGGTTTCATGGGTGGTATATTGGTATTGGTCATGGTTTGGAATTGGATTTACCAGCATTCAACTATTGAAAAAAAATTCTCTCCCAAATGGTTTGCACTTTAGTTTTGTTAAATGTTCCTTACTATTTTGGAAACCCGTTGTCAAGCTGTTGGCATCCTTTGATCTGGGCAACAGATCTGAGAATGAGAAGAAGATAGATATGGATGATTGTGTTTGGTTACAAGTTTTAGCTATACTTGTAGGAGTATCGTGGGTTTGCTGACTAGAAATGTGAATTTTTTATGAGTTGGCAAAGGACACGTCACCTAGTAAGAAGTACACAATTTACTGTAGTTATAAATGGGTGAGTTAGGTCATAAATGGATTGAGTCATAAATGAATTGGATGTATAATTACCCATTTATTCATTTATGACCCGTCTATATATAAATTAATTACTCATTACCAATCCAACCAATTTAATCCAATATGACTCAAATAACTCTAAAACTAGTTGAATATCTTATATTGATTTTCGAAATTATCAAAATACCCAAATACCCAAAATGACCCAAATACCCCTACACTACCAAAATTATCAATATATCCTTGGACATACAAAATTACCAAAATACCCCTATAATGTCCAAAATTACACAAAAGACACTAAAAGGCCAAAAATTCTCAAGACAATAACATTTGATTAGCAACAAATATCTTTTTTTCTTTTTCTTTTTTATCTCTATTTTTTTTTTAATAAGACAGTATCATGCCCAAAACATAAATTTCTTGATAAGACAATGTACTAATTCTTGATAAGACAATATAATGCCCAAAACATTTAATTTCTTCACTCCAAGGAAAATGATGTAATAACGTTAACGCAAACAGGGGAGGATAAAACTCTATTTGTTGCATCCAATGGATTATTATAAAAATCATCTAGAGTTTAAAATACAAGAAAAACTAGTAGACCATTGAAACAAGATGAATGAGCAACACTAAATCAAAATGGAGGAAGAAACATAACAAGTAATTTTAAACAGGAACCATCCGAATGAGACCAATTTGAAACTTTTGCTCCTGTATATGCAGAGCATAGCACCAAAGGAATAACACACATATGAATATACCCAAGAGAGAGAAATTGAAAATAAGTAAAGGTCTAAAAGACTACAAGAATATACCTCTGGCTGATTATAAGCAGCTGAATGCTCAAAAATAAGATATAAATAATTACTAAAAAGAGCACAATTCTGAAAGAACTATATTAAAAATAAGATATAAATATACATATGATTTATAACAAGATTGAGAAGAAAAATAAAATGAATAGAAAACCCCTCTCCATCCTATTGAGCAGAACTATATTAAAAATTCCACTTGTAAATAAGAAAATCCAAAGGATTAAATATCCTCTACATTTGGTAATGAAGAGAGTACAATTCAGTTCATGGTTCCAATGGTCACCAATTTGTTGTATTAAGAGAGTCCACTGCACTAATCTAAAAGGGGAGGAGAAAGGAGGTGAGCTAATAGCTGAACAAGAGACTAAAGTTGTTTTTTCACATTCCTGTAAAAATGCACTAACAACTAAACAACATATCTATATGAATTTTAAAACCTTTACTCTGCAGAAACAGAGTTGTTCGCTAGACTTTTCAATTTCCTACTTAGCTCAACAATGAAACAAACTAATTGAACATAAAAAAATCATAATAACAACTTATGAGAAGGGTACCACTAAAATCTTTGATAAATGGCTTTTAACATCCTCAATCAACCAAAAAATGACCTTAATGAATCTACAACTCATTGTAGCAAGTAAATTCACCAAAACAGTTTTTTTATCATTGCTCTGCTAGCTATTTGAAAGTGAGTTAAAGGACTAAAGTATAATTTTTTAGCATCTCATTTATTAACAATGTAAGCGCTTAAACTTTGTAACGCAATAGTGAACAAATTCTCTTAAGTCACTAAAGCTTGACAAAAGAAATTCATTTTGGAACTTATGCAGCATAAAGTTTCTACTTATGTCCAATTGTTCCAATATCTTCATCAGTTGGCTATACGGCTAAAAAAAAAACTATCAACTCCTTGCACCACAAAGGCACAATTTTAGATCCTGCACCACCAATCCCTACTAATATGATTCCTACCTTATAAGCTTCCACCACATGAAGATATAGTGAGAAATTTAAATATATTCATCACGTGGTCCAACATTCTCTTTAAAAGTCAGTGCACATATAAATCATTACTAAGAATTGAACAAACGCAGCTAAAAAACAAACCGTTAGTCATTGTAAGTATTTCCCCCAACTAATGACATTATTTTTAACTTACCACCCAATTTAACAGTTATGGGGTTCACCTTGAGTTAAGGACACTTTCGTACTAAAGAGCACTAGAACTTCACTATCATCTCCTAATCTATCCTTGTTAAATTTCTTAGGCTATGAACAGTCTAATAGTAAAGCCATTCAAAGAACAATCATACTTTTGATCTGTACCCACTTGATTGCCACAGATTATAAAAATAGGATTATGGATCAAATACCATTAATATATATTGATGCATTTTCAGCCATATTGTGTGCTTCATAATTAGTGGCACATAAATATCCATTGAAAAGGGAATATAATTTGTCACGAAGATCCATCACCGTTTTTGTCCCATTAGTGCCATAAAGTCGTTTATAACTGAACTCCACAAACTGCAACTTATATTGGGGATAAAAAATTATAGCAAATGATAGCACAATGCTATAACAATCCCAGTATTTATCAAATTTTTCTTTTATGATTTTTGCCAAGTCACTATTTACTATATCATCATCTTCCATCTCTTCTAAAATACACAAATGAATTATCCATACACCATGGAAGTATAAGTTGGCAGTAGGGTGTTGAGTGCCTGAAAAGAGAGTGATGATGTCATAAAATGGCTTCACAAACTTTGTTATCTTCCAGACCTTATCCCATTCATCATCCGAGGGACAAGTGCGAAAGCTTCCATCAATAATACTCAAATTGTGAAATGCATCCCAAAATGTAAGACTAGTCTCAATCATTAAATATATCAAGTTCAAGTTAGTTAGCACATCTTGTCGCACTTTCCTACTAGTTAGATTAGGGAGTCCTTGAAGACATTCGGCAAATCTTAACTTCCTCATATCATTGCCTCTCACATATTTAACACTTTCACGTATGTTGTGCACAGCTTGCTCTATAATTTTCAAACCTTCTTGTACAATAAGCTTTAAAATATGAGCACCACAACGAACACAAAAGATCTCACCACTACAAGGCAAAGATGATCTAAAAGAAGGGTTTTTCTTCAAACCATTCACCAAGGTATCGTTGTAAGAAGCATTGTATAAAGTGATTGTAAATACTTTTTTCTCAATGCCCCATTTTTTTAGAATGTTGATGAGAATGAAAAATGTCATATTTTTCTCCCTTAATGTTTAGTCTTCTACACTCATTTGGTGCCTAAATGTACTCATTATTCTTATATTTTGATTTAGGATGCAAATGGAGGCGTTAAGTGCAAAACGAAGCTAATTTGGCTATTCTGGACAATTTCAACATCGCTTCGTAATCTAGGCATAACTCTCTCATCCGAGCTTCGATTGAGATGATTCAAGATGATATGGAACGCCAAGAAAACGCTCTACAACTTTCACGTTTCGAGTTTTGAGAGATACTGGATGCATCAAAGTCGAAATCAGGTTTGAATTTGCTGCACCTGCACTGCTAACGTTTTGGAACATTCCTTAGCCTACAATTCTAATACGCAGATCTGATGCAGTTTATTTTCGAAAGCTTCCAGATCTGGTGCACGAAAATTCCAGCTGAAAACACCACTTTCCTAGTTATATTAGAACTTTATTCTATTTTTAACATTTTCCTTAATTAGTCAGATTTGGATATTGTTATTTAGAATATTTTTAGGAGATTTTGTAGGCTTCTAAAAGGGGGAGGAAAAATCAAACTTCACAGATGCCTCTCTCTCCCCACTTCTCTAACTTCTCCTTCGAGTTTTCATCATGGCCTTGCGTGGCTAAACTTTAATAATTGGTCGAAGGAAACGGAAGCCTTAGAATCAATAAAATTGTGAGATCTAATTTGTTTTTATTGTTAAATTTATGCTTTGAGTATCGGATTTTCTTCTGTGCTTATTTTCACGATTGTCTCTTTTAATTACTAGGAGACCTACTAGTTTATTATTCGTTGCAATCTACTGCTAGGTTAGATGTAACATCCCAGTCAGTTTAAAAAATAAAATAAAATGTAAGATCAGATTCTTTTGGGTTCCCATGTGCCCCACCTAACCCCACTACCCACCACTCATCTCACACTACCACTACATCACTTGGCCGGCCATCCTTCTTCTTTTTTTTTTTTTTTTTTTTTTTTTTTTTTTTTTTTTTCATACACTCCTCTACTCTCATATCCTCTCTACCCAGTACTTCCACACCACCACCACCACCACCACCACCATTTCCACCATCATTTTCCGGAAAGATCACCGGAAAATTCTTGTGAACCCATAAAGCACCTTCACATCCTTTTTTGAGGTAAAAAAGTTCTAATCTTTTTGGTGGGTTTTACACTTTTACTTGAGGTTATTTTTACCTAAGCTTTAATAATGATACCCATGTGATTTTTGAGCATTAGAAGTGATATTTATGTGTTTGTATGTATGGGTTTTGTATTGGTGGAATTATTTGATGAGTGAGTATATGGTTTGTGCTAATGATGAATACCTAAGGTTTATGTATGGTGGAAAATTTAGAGGTTTTGAGTTATAACATGTGATGGTTGGTAAATCTAATTTTTTTTCCATTGCCATTGGGTTTATTTGGAGTTAGTTGAAGTTCTAAATTTCTTGTCTTTGAGGATATTTTGATTTTGCTTTCATGGGTCTCTTAATGATGTAGTGTAAATTTTATGGAAGCTAGTCATAATGTTGGAGATGATATTAAATGGGATCAACTTTATAAATTGGAGTTTATGCCTTGTGAATCAATTTGTTGAGAAACTTTGGAAGTGGGATATATTATTATTGATGAGGTTAAATACTAGGCTTGCCCTAATTAAGTGCTCATTTGGCAATTCCTAAATTGTAGCTAGATATAATTTTAAGCTCTATTCTTATTGTGACAGGTTTACTTGATATTGTTTAGGTTCTAGCTAATCTCCTTGGAACTTAGAGAATTAGGCTTTTGCGGTTGCGAGGTAAGTAGCTTTTTAATGGGATTTTGAAAAATAACCATATTATATAAATGTTGTTTTTGGGTCAAACACATTTTGGAAAAAGATATATGGATATATGTTTTCTTAAAAGTATTGTATTGTGACCCTATTATATATTATTATATATGAAAAATGCATCATATTTGGTATTGCATTTGGGGAAATGCATGAATTGTTGATATGAAAAAATGAGCATCTTTTATTTAATCTTTGATAAGGAAATCATGGATTTTATGGTATATTAGAAAATTTAAAGATGCTTATCTTGTCTTGTTACGTGAGAAATTGATAGAAATCTTTTGACAAGAATGGAGTTGAAAACCTTACAAACTTTGTGGAAGTTAAACTATTTAAGGTTTTTTTGAAATTACCTAGATATAAACTATGTGTTTCAAAGTAATGTAACCTGTGAGTTTTATGTGGTTTTAACACCATGCCATTTGTGATTTCCCGATGATCACCCGATTTGGTTTTTGTAGTCTTTGTGACAACGGAATCAAATCCAAGTCTGTGCCCTTTCACTTTGGATGACGCGTTCTCTCCTGCTGCCCATGGGGGGAAGAGATTCCTTGATTGTGTGTGGGTGAGGCTGTTGCCCATGGGGCCAAGAGACCACATGCAAGAGAGGTCCTATTTGATGCGCTCTCTTTGCTGCCCATGGGGGGAGAGAAAATCCTTGAGGGTATAGGTGAGGTTGCTGTCCATGGGGCCAAGAGTCTGCATACCAAAGGGGACAATATCATGCCAATTGTGAATGGGTGGATCCCCTGACCGGTCTATGTGGCAGTGTGGTATATTTGTGATAATTTATCTTATGTTAGATATTATAACTTTGGAAATTATATTGTTGATGCTCACATATTATAGTATATAGTTTCAAGGTATTTACTTTGAGAAACTTTGTGTTTCATTATTTAATCATTCTTGTCATATTATTATTTTTGAAGATGAAACTTGCATTTCCCTTACCCCCACTAAATATGCTACTTACTGGGCTCTGTCTCATTCCATTATTTTATAAACTTTTCAGAGTAAGCAACGATCTTTTGAGACAACTTTTTGGTCGCTAATGGTAGTTAGACTAACTACTGATGGAGGCTGAACTTTGTAATGGAGATATTAGATGTTGTACATCATAAAATAGGCTTGACTCATTTTTTTTTTTTTTTATATTATAGTATTGTGACTTTATTCCCACTAATGGGACAGGCTGATGTTATGTAATTATTTATTCAGACCTCTATTCTTTTGTGGCCAATAGTCCTTGTAATTATTGCTTAGAGCTCTAACTTACTTAAGAGTATATTCAGTTGAATTTTTATGATAATTCTTGATGTTGGTACTTGATATGATTTATGTGAATTGGATTGTCAAAAAGGAAAAATCTACAGGTACTTTGAGACATGTGCTTTGAATCCTTTAGGGTTTGGGGCGTGACATTAGATATCAAATCCGTAATTGTTTGATCCCTCTAATTTATGAAGCAACCAAGATTTGATGATTTTCTGTGTCAGAAAGTATTAAATATTAGGAAGGACACTCGACTAAATTAAATGCAACCACTTGTGCTTGTGTTGTTTAGCTTCATCGATCTCTCTAATTCTTAAGGCTGTTGCTAGA
>NC_065541.1:25696968-25724468 GCF_932294415.1 Quercus robur
CTTCTATGCCACCTTTGAAGCTTGACCTCAAATCTGCTCTTCAAGTACCTTCCATCTCCTCTCTTTAGATTTTCCCTAATTTGAAGTTCTAACCTGTTTGGTTATTGAGAAAATCTAAGGGAAAGAATGTATTTTAACATTAAGGAGAGTGAGACTGAGAGCTTGCTGAATTTTTTGGTTTAGATAGTTAGAGTTTATGTTATTTATTTAAATTTTAGATCAATTTAGTAGGTATTAGTGGTTTAATCTATTTAGGCCAATCTAATTAAATAACCTAGTGAGTCTTTACCTATTTAACCCAAATATTCAAATAGGTTGGATAAAAACTTATCCAAATGAGATGGGTTATAAGTAGTTTCATGGATATGGATAAAAATTGTCATCCCTACCGATCAGTAAAAAAATGGAGAAAGTATTTTCATACTAAAAAAAATGGAACTGCGTACAGGCATTAGCCGAGACCTGAGAGAGGTACGCTCTAAATTCATTAACTTAATCTCTTAGCGCAGGTGAGGGGACCAGGTACTGAGAAGTGAGAATGAATGTGGAGAATTGAGTAAACACCTTCATTGACTTTCTTCTGGATATTCTGAGTACGTAAGAATACAAGCATAATTTTATTGAATGGATACTAAAAAAGTTGAGTAATTAAAGAATTAAAGGCCACACATATTTCATAACATAGACTGCAAATTTAATACACTCTCAGGCTTGTTTGTAGTAGATGACATCCATTATAAAGAAGCTATTGACCAGAATGTTCCTTTGCTGAAAGTAACCAAGCAAACTAAAATACAAACGGGAAAGTTAAAAATAAAAGATCCATAACTAATAGAATTATCCTCATGGCCTCCTAGAACAGTGGAAAATATTATGATATGAAGCTAACAATGAATAATAATTGGGGGGAATGATCAACCTTTTATAGGGAAGAAAGCTGAAAAATGAAGCCTAGTTCAAACTGCAGAGGTCAATACTGAGGTCTACCGCTCAAAACTGCTTATTCTGCTTAGTTTTTCTTGTTTGGTTCGAATACATACTTAATCAGGGACTCCTTGATAGATAGCAACTCGGGGAACTCTTTTTTCAACTTTGATGCATCCATCTCATTGTTGCTTCGAGGGGCCACTATCACCTTGGCTTGCTCCTCAAGTGTGAAGTTAGCCCACTTGAAGTTGGGGTCAATGTATTGCTTGTACATCTCCAGAATCTCGTTATGGCTTACAACCCCAGGGTTTGTGAAGTTCCATATACCCCTCAAGTTCCGCTTCGCCATCTCAACTGAGATGGGAAGAAGCTCATCCAAGATGGTCATGCTGTTTGGAATGTTAACGACTTTGTTGTAACGAGAAATCTTGGTTATGAAGTTCCGTGGGTTACTTAGGTCAGATGATATTGGCATCCGAACTCTGAGGGTGCAGACATTGTCATATTCTTTCAACAGCTCCTCAACCTGGTTGAAAAATCAGAGAGGACCTGTTAGAACAAATGCATAATCTCATAAAGAATATAGAAATAGAGACAATGATTATGAATAAATTACCATAGCCTTGGTTTTGGAATAGAAAGAACCAATGAAATTGGGTTTATCTTCCTCTTTAAAGCCAATGCCAGAACCCTCAGGATGTGCAGCATCATACTCAAATATGCATCCTGTAGCAAAATTCATCATCAATAGCCCATGCTCTCGGCAAACATCTGCTAAGGTTAAGGTTCCAGCAACATTTGCACGAATTGTTTCAGTTTTGTGAGACTCACACCAATCTACATTGGGTCTACCAGTCACACCAGCAGCATTGAAAACATGGGTTGGCTTCACATTCTGAATATCTGCCAAGAGCGATGATCGATCCTCTAGACGCCCTCTTCCATATTCGAATGAAATCCCTTGTTTCTCGCATATCTTCCCAAGCAGACCACCAAGCCAACCAGTCCTACCATAGATCAAGAACTTCAGGGAATGTTTTCGAGGAGAGCCAATGCTTTTGGAAGGTGGAACCAGCATCCGGGTATTATTTGAGACATAAGATGCAGATTTGCCCTCTTCAGACCCATCAAAGTGTCTCTCAATCCCACCTGGCATCATCAGCATTCTTGGATGAGGAAGCAGTGCCCCAGAGACATCGCCCCACCAATCAGGATTGTTAATATACCACTCCATAGTCTTTCTCAGCCCCTCGTCCCACGTAGTTTGCTCTGACCACCCCAAGATTGTCAGCTTCTGATCATCTAGAAAGTATCTCTGGTCATTAAATGGTCTGTTCTCCACAAACTTGATGCTTTTCTCTGGGTCCATCGAGAAAAGCCTACAAATATCTTCGGCCACATCAATAACTCTCCTTTCCTTCTTTGTCCCGATATTGTACACATGACCAACCTCTCCCTTATGAAGAATGACTTCGAAAGCCTCAGCAACATCCTCACAATACAAATAACTCCTCACATTAGAACCATCACCATGAATTGGAAGAGGTTTCCCTTGCATGGCCAAGAGGATGAACTTTGGAATTAATTTTTCGGGAAACTGATTGGGTCCATACACGTTATTCCCACGTGTTGTTATCACAGGTAACCCATATGACCTACCATATGCCATAACAAGCATTTCTGCTCCAGCTTTTGTGGCAGAATATGGGTTTGTTGGGAGGAGTTGAGAAGCCTCATGGTTTCCCACAACTGCATCCTCATCTGTCTCCCCATAGACCTCATCCGTACTCACATGGATAAACCTCCTGATCTGGCCAGTGACCTTGCAGGCTTCCAAAAGGACATGGGTACCATAGATATTGTTCTTGGTAAACTCAAAGCTGTTGCCAAATGAGTTGTCAACATGGGTCTGGGCAGCAAAGTGCATTATCGTGTCAATAGACTCAGTGATTAAGAGGAAGTTGACAAGGTCAGCACTACCAATATCCCCCTTCACAAACTTGATATTAGGAGATGATTTTGAGGGTAGGAGGTTTTTCAGATTCGAGCAATAATCAAGCTTGTCAAGCACGACAATCTTGTAGTCAGGGTAGTTACGGATCAGTCGGTTGGCAACGTGGGATGCAATGAACCCGGCAGCCCCAGTGATGAGGATGTTCTTAGGGGTATAAGTAGCCATCTTAAAGCAATGCCTACATAAGAAACATTAAAAATAACTAAATTCATTTCAGAACCATGATACATGTAAAGTTTTATAGCAAATAAACATACAAATCAAAAAGCAATAGATCCCATAACAAGTAGCCCTGCTATCATTTTAAAAATAACCAACATAAGAATTACTGAAAGCTTCATTGATAACACAAATTGAAGATGCGAGGAGACTACCCATCTCCATTTGGTTGCATAGTAACCAAAACTGAAATGGAATAACACATTTTTCTTACGTGTACAATACAAAAAATAAAATAAAAAATAAAATAAAATAAAAGAAAAAGAACAAAACAAATTAACTCCCTAGACCTTGTATAATTAATTGCTGAAAAAAATTGATTCTCATCAGCCTCTAAGAATCTTAACAACAGAACATGCATGTGATGTAAGGCTTCAATTAGTCTTTTTAGCTTCCTCTCTTTCCAAGCAACTAAACAGACCAAAATAAATAACACAACGTTCATTAAAGTTAAAAGATCCAACACATTCTCCAGAACCAAAAACAATCACCAGATCCATGCACTGCTCACAAAACCCATACTTAAAAATATTTCTCAAAACCCACATATAGATCTGATTTCTACAACCATATCCCAATTCTATTCCCATGGAGAAAAGAGCGAATCAAACAACCGGATCACATTAAGCAAATGTCTGTAATTAGATTTAAGCAAATAAATATCATGAAAATTTTCCACATTGTTTGAAAACAGATCTAACAAAACTGAGAAAAACCCAGATCACAGATAGCTCCAAACAATACAGAAATCCATTTAGTTGTGCTCAAAAAAAGAAACAGAGGATCAAATTAACTTACCAAATTTCTACAGATCAAGACCAATTTTGTTTAGGAAAGAACAGGCCAGAGAGAGAGAGAGAAAGGGAGAGAATGAAATTTTCAGACAAGCAAGAATTGAAATAAATAGCTCACAGAGATTTGGCAGAGAATGAGGGAAGGTGAAGGAGAGGTGAGGTATATATATATACACGCTGTCGCTAATATGTAAATCATTGCTGAGACAGTTAAGACGAGCCATTAATCCTGCGCCAATCACTGAAATGCCCTCCCTCCCTTTTCATATTACGCCTTCACACGGTTTGTGGGGCCCCTTTTTCTGGGACTTTTTCTTTTCTTTTCCTTTTGGGCTCCCCCTTAATATGTTCTGGACATGTGTTCGCATGTCTAGTGCACAAAACCAACATCACACCGTTTTTTATATTATTTATTTAATTAAGATAATTTTTAATACAAGATGCTACAAGGTTGGCGTACTTGCTGCAAATTGATGTGTCAAAAACACGTCAAGTGACCAATTCAAATGGGGAAGGAGTCGCTGCATACAAGGTTGCCGTACTTGCTGCAAATTGATGTGTCAAAAACACGTCAAGTGACCAATTTAATGAAAAATTGGTATGTTAAGGGTGCGTTTGTTTTGGGGGAAAATGATTTGTATGTTAAGGGTGCGTTTGTTTTGGAGGAAAATGATTTCCTAAAATCATTTTTCTCCAAACCCGCGTGTTTGGCAGCAACGGAAAATGACTTCATGTTGACCGAAATTTTCCCCTTTGACCCGGAAATGATTTTACACTCTTATTTTCACTTCAAATCATTTCCGAGTCATGCAAAACACAGAGAGAGCGAGAGAAAAAACGCAAAACACAACATAGAGAGAGCGAGAGAAAGAACAAAGAACGCAAAACACAACACAGAGAGAGCGAGAGAAAGAACAAGAGCTCCGTTCCAGCCACCGAGAGCTCCGATCCAGCCAACGAGCAAGAGAAAGTGCGAGAGCTTCGATCGATCCAGCCACCGAAAGCTCCAATCTAGCCAACGATCGAGAGAAAGAACAAGAGCTCCGATCCAGCCATTGACACCGATCTACCTCACGTCGGTCACGCCGAGCTCAGCCAGACGATCACCGCGCCAAACGCCGTAGACCCACGGTGAGTGAGAGCTCAAACTCACACTGATCCAAACCAACGCACCCGATCCAGCTCAGCCAGTCGGTCACCGGTCCAGCCACTCCGATCACCGAGCCAAACACAGACTCACGGTGAGTTTTCCGGAACCAGTTGACCGCCACACACTCACCTCACCTCCGACCCACACACGTCCGATCCACTCACCTCACTGGTCCAACCCATCCTCCCGACCCACCTCCTGATCCGATCTCTGCATTATATATATATATATATTTATTTATTTATTTATATAATTATTTGCTTTTTTTATTTATTAATTTTTTTAATTATCCATTTTTTATTAAACTGTGTATTTATGGGTTATGCATATGAAATTTTGGAGCTTTTCTGATTGCAGGTTATTCAGGATTGGTTTGTGGTTTGATTTTTTTTTTGAATTTTGGAGCTTGACTGGTTATGCATGATTGGTTTTTGCTGTGATTTTTTTTAGAATTTGGCTAGTTGGGTTATGTGTAGAACTTTTGCTGTGATTTTTTTTATTTAATTTGGCTAGTTGGGTTATGTGTAGAAATTTTGGAGCTTCACCCATGCTTGGTGTTATTATGTTCTTGCAGTAGAATATGTGTGTGTTTAAACCTTAATTGAAGGTGCTTTGGGTATATAGATGATTGTAAATAGAATGCAATGTGATGGTATTGTGATATATCAATGTGCAATTATCAATGTGATGGTATTGTGATAGTGTAAATATTGATTGTAAATAAAATGCAATGTGATGGTATTGTGATATATCAATGTGCAATTATCAATGTGATGGTATTGTGATAGTGTAAATAGAATGCAATGTGATTTGGTACTCGTTATCAATGTGGTTTGGATGTTTTATGTTTGTGGCTGATTTTATTTATGGTGTAATCAATAGCATGCTTGTTTACATACCTCTTAGACCACAGTGTTTGTGATTTTGTTAGATGAAGAAAAAAACCAAACCCGCAATTCTTGCCTCAATTGCATCTGTCCTCCTTGTGGGAGTTACATTGTTAAGGAAATTGCGATGTAGACGTAGACAACTGCCTAGGGCACCTTATGTTGATCATGCCGCCGAGAGAGAGGAATACATAAATAGTGTTCTACATGGAAGTGAGAGACATTGTGTGAATCAACTTAGGATGAAGCCTATAGCTTTCCACCACTTATGTCACATCCTCACTGAGGGGGAGCACGTACTTCCGACTATTCACATGTCTGTTACTGAGCAAGTGTTCATTTTCTTACACATTATTGGTCATAATGTGAGGTTTCGTGTAATGGGTAGTCAGATCTATAGATCAACTGAGACTGTTCATAGATACTTCAAGGTCGTCCTTAGGGGGGTCCTAAAATTATATAGAGCTCTAATAAGACTGCGTAGTGAAGATACACCCCCAGAGATAAGGAATAGCAGAAGGTTTTACCCGTATTTTAAGGTAAATATTGCGATTTGTGTATTTTTGTAAATTGTGTAGATTTATGTAATTTAAACCATTATGTCTATCGAAAATTAGGATTGTGTTGGAGTAATAGATGGTACACATGTTCGTGCATCTGTGCCACCTGAAATACAAGGAAAATTTCGTGGTCGCAAAGATGGAACCACGCAAAATGTGTTAGCTGCCATTAGTTTTGACTTAAAGTTCACTTATGTATTGGCTGGATGGGAAGGCAGTGCACATGATTCACGTGTGTTAAATGATGCATTTGCTAGGCTAGGGAGATTTTCAATTCCCGATGGTATTATACGATTACTTCACCTTTTTGGTTTATTAGGTTAATAAATATTGTGTGTTTTCCTAAGCATAGTAGTGATTTGGATTTATTTTTTAATATATGTAGGTAAATATTATCTTGGTGATGTTGGGTATGGTAATAAAAATGGAATATTGTCACCTTATCGGAGTGTGCGATACCACTTGAAAGAGTTTAGTGATCGTCTTCTTGAGAATGCACAAGAATTGTTCAACCTCCGACACTCTTCATTGAGAACTACCATTGAGCGAGGGTTTGGAGTGGTGAAAAAATGTTTTCGAGTGTTGGATGCAGAACCATTTTGGTCGTTCCCAACCCAAGTGAAAGTAGTGTTAGCGTGTTGTGTGGTTCATAATCACATTATGGGGGTTGAACCAAATGACCATATTATGGAAGATGCAATGAACCAAGTAGAGTCTAGTGACCACCAACAAGAAACACAATCATGTCGGGAGTCCGTCGAAGATAGTAGATCATGGAATGCTAAGAGAGATGAGATATGCCAAGCCATGTGGTCTGATTATACCAGGAGTGGAGAGTAGTACTTTATTTAGATTTCTATGATTGTAATGTGTTTTTTCTTTTTGTTTTTTGTAAAGACAATGTATTTACTATAGACTTTTGGTGGTGTAATGAAAAATTATTTTTAGCATTACATTGTTATTTGATGGTATTACATTGTCATTTCCATAGTTAGCATGTTTCATTCTATTGTGCACATTTATAAGTGTGGTTGTATGTGTGTTTGATTTGTTGTTCATGTTCCGAGCGTAATTACTAAATGCTACTCTCATTTTTAAATGCTACTCTCACTATACTATTTTCATATGTAGTAATGTCAAAGGGCAAAGAGAAAGTTAGCAGCGGCAAGCAATTTAGGTGGCTGCCACCCATGCATGAAATGATGCTTAGGATACTTACAGAGGAGGCTGCAAAGGGCAATAAGCCTTCTAGTACTTTTAGGGCCGACTCCTTTGCTCTTGTAGCGAAGGAGATAACGGCCCAATTCGGGGTTGAGTGCCACCCGTCCTATGTTGACAACTGGATGCGAACTCTAAGGACCATGTGGTCCACTATTCAAACTCTTAGAAAGAAGAGTGGATTTGGTTGGGACGAAAATCTGAAAATGATAACTTGTGACGCTAAAACATACCAAGAAGAAGTTATGGTATGGCTTCCAACTATATTTTCTTAATATAGATGATAATATATGTTTTTGCCTTTTATATGAAATTTATAGTGTCATTCTTTTTAGGATTCCATTGCTTTTATAAGGTTTTTCAAATATAACTTTCATGTCACCTTAGCTATGTATTATATCTATACATACCTATGTGTTTTCATCTATCTATATGTGTATATGTGTCTGAGCTACAATTTTCTTTGGTTCTCTGTTTGGTTGCTAATAAAATGTTGGGAAAGTAAAGAAAAGATTAATACTTTCTTTTTAAGGTTATTTTTTTAATGGGTTTTTTTCAGCAATGACTTGGGAATAATAGGAAATTAAGGACCCACTATTTTCTTTGATCTTTCTATTTGGTTGCCAGGAAAAAGTGAAGGAAAGAAAACAAAGTTTTTGACCAAAAGATTTGTGCTTGCTGTTGTAATTTTTTTTTTTTTTTTTTTTTAATTGGGCTCTCTCAACAGTGAAGTATGCATAATAGTAACACAATGTATTGACTTGTTCAATCCTTATTTGAGATTTTCTTGCATTACTTGTTTGATTATTGAGAAAATGTAGGACAAAGTGTGGAGTATTTGCTTTAATTGTTATTTCATAGTCTTTTATATTGAATTTATGAGTGAAGTTATTATTGCATTGTTATATACGTTCCTTTCTCCCTTACAGGTACATCGAAAGCATGCAGAATATCTGAACAAAAAAATTGACTTTTATGATGAATTAGCGATTGTTGTGGGGAAGGACACAGCCACAGGTGGCTTTTCTAAGTCCTATGTGGATATTGAAAATGGGCCAGAGAATGGGGATAGTGCGGAGTTTGTTGTAGATAATGTGGAGGAATGTGTGGTTGAAAAAGGGAAGAACGCAGTTGAATCATCCACCACTTGGTCAGGAATTTCCAAGTCCTGCAAAAGAGGGCGTGCACCTTCTAATGCTGATGATAGTGTGCTGACTGATCTGTCTGATCAGCTGAAGGAAATAGTTGTCGCTTTGAAAGAAATCAATCAGGGCCCGGTGGATTACATAGCTTTGTACAATGAGGTAATGGCTATGATGGTGAATGGATATAGCGAAGATATGCTCGCTACTGCCTTCGACCATCTTTGTGAAAATGAGAAGACGACACATGGATTTTTAGCCAAGAATGCTAGGTTGAGGAAGCTGTGGTTAGATGGTTATTTGTTCTCACAAATTTGATCTGTTTATTTCATGTTGACTGTGATGGTAGATTTAGGAATTAACTTTTGTTGTAGTATTAGTATTGACCTACCAATGTATTATACATGTTCTCTTTTGTATTATTGGGACGATACAATTGCCCAAATTATGTATTTGTACTATTCAGATACCACGAATAGGTATCATTTTTGTACACCATGGAGGTGTAATACCAATGGTGAACGATTGATGTGGCTATTTTTATATAAATATTATGGGTATATTCAAATGATTATGTTTGATGTTGAAGTGGATGATAATTTTTGTACTGTTACAGATATGTCTAGGCAATGCAGGTTCTTGAATTTGAATGATTATTTTTTATGTTGAAGTGGATGATTAGTTTTGTACTGTTACAGGTTTGTCTAGCTAATGCAGGTGCTTGAATTTGTAACACATTTCATATTTTCCGTAAAATGATCCACAAACCAAACACCGGAATTGATTTTCCGTAAAATACGAATTTTATTTTCCGTAAAATGTTTAACCGAACCAAACATGGGAATTGATTTTCCGTAAAGTATTTTCCATAAAATGTTTGGACCAACCAAACATCGGAATTGATTTTCCGTAAAACGATTTCCGTAAAATGTTTGGACGAACCAAACATCGGAATTGATTTTCTGTAAAACGATTTCCGAGACAGCCAAACAGCCTAAATACATTTTCCTTTTCCGGAAATTAGCATTTTCGGAAAATATGTATTTTTTGGAAAACATTTTACAGCAACCAAACACACCTTAAGAGTCCTAACGTTAACGTTTCTCCCCACACAAAAGCTCTCTCTCTATATCACGCACGACAAAATCAAATCAAAGGACAAATCTATCTTTCTTCAAATCTCCATCAACGCGCTCCTTTGTCTCTCTCTCTCTCTCTCTCTCTCTTTCACCTCCTCCTTTCTTCTCACTTCTCAAATACCCAGCCCCAAAACCAAATCAAAATACATGCTGTTTATGTTCATCCTTTACCTACCAACCTTTATCCTTTAGATTATGTGAGAGGCCGAAAAACTTCCAAGGGACTCAAAAAGAGATTTGGGTGCTTAAGACACCTCTCTTTTGGGTAATTGTGTAGAGTTGCCACTTATTTTTTATTACAAAAAATAAGAAAAATGTAAATATAAAATACATCAAATGCATCAAATTTCATTAATTATGTAAATACAATCTTGGTCAAATAATCATTACAGGGCTTTGGTCCTAAATACAATCTATAATCTTGGTAGAGCAATATTACAAAGCTTTGATCCTAGTTACTATCTACCAAAACAAAAGATAAAACACTAGTCCACTATCCAAAAACCTAAGTTTGGGGGCTAGGTTACGAAATGAGAAGGTGTTAGGCACCCATTCCGCCTAGACGGAGTCTGTTCTTCTAGACTCTACATGACCATTATATACCCTTCAAAAGATGCATGACACTACAATGACTTATTAAAATCCCTAAATTCAATATTAATTTACTCTTTAAAAATTCAAAATATGCAATTTTTATTTAAGAAGAAAACCATTTTTTTATTATAAAAAGTTCAGATCTGTATTTAATGAAAATACAGACCAGTTTTTGGTTTGGAAAAATTTTTCAAATCTGTATTTAATGAAAATACAGATTAGTTTTTTATCTGGAAAAATTTTCATATTTGTATTTAATGAAAATACAGATCTGCTTTTGTTTTGGAAAAATTTTCAAATTTGTAAATAATGAAAATATAGATTTGTGTTTGTTTAGAAAAAAAGGTTGTAGTGATTAATTGTAGATTTTGAAATTAAAGAAGAATTAAATCGTAAGCATGTTAATCAACTAAAGAAAATTCCAACTAAGCATACAAACATGGCATATATAAATTGTGAACAATATCATATTGACAATAACACCAAACACATATTCATAAAAAAACATTCCATGAACAACACAAATATATCAGTTAAGAGAAATGAAAAAAAAAATAAACACAAGAACAAAATTAAATACCTACTTGCTTGAATGTACCCTTCAATGGAAGAATACTTTAGAAATCAAGGAAATTTTCACTTCTTTAAGATCTAAAATATTTTACTTACAAGAAAGAAATTATTAAAGCCAAGGCTTCCAGAACGTCTTTAACGTAAGGGGAGCAAAGAAGTTAGAAAAAGAAGGGCCCTGATTTCTGATGTTTTTCCTCTATTTATAGGGTTGGATGCTTGAAAAATAAGCTAAATAAGATCAGCTACGAATTGGAATGTTTCTTTATCCACAAAAATTCAAAAAAAAAATAAATGTTTTATTTTAATTAGAAGGTTCCCAGGCCGAGCCTCAAATCTGTGCCAATCGACACTCCAAGAGTACCGATTGGCTCTCTTGGATGCCAAGCCCCTTTTCCAATTTCGATTCAATTTAGACTCTTTTATGAGGATTTTCTAAGTCAGGAATTGCACCTAGACATGTTTTAAACTCATATTCTAAAATTAATCCCTTTTATCTTGATAATTAGGTCTTTAAAGTAATAATTTTCTGATAGATAAATATTCTGAAAAGACTTAATTATCAACAATTTTCTCATTGGGACATAGAACTAGTGTTCTATTATTTTGTTTAAAAAAAAAATGAAAACTGTGAATACTTGAACTACTTGATAATTGATGAACCTAAATCGAATCTTGAATTCTGATGAGGCAATCAAGAACTATATTCACTCGATCTGGAATGCCGACTAAGAACTATATCCGACTCAATCTAAAGATCTGAGGCGACTAAGAGCTATCTCTATCTCAGTCTGAGTATGGGGGACTGAGAGGTTTTTCTATCTCGGTCTGAATCTAAGGCAACTAAGATGTTTCTCTATCTCAGTCTGAATCTGAGGTGACTAAGAGGTTTCTCTATCTCGATCTGAACTGAGGTGACTAAGAGGTTTCTCTATCTTGGTCTGAGTCTGAGGTGACGACTTAAAGGTTTCCTTATCTCGGTTTGAATCTGAGGCAACTGAGAGGTTTCTATATCTTGGTCTGAATCTGAGGCGACTGAGAGGTTTCTCTATCTCGGTTTGAATTTGTGGTGACTGAAAGGTTTCTCTATCTCAATTTGTGAATTTGAGGTGACTGAGAGGCTTCTTTATCTCGGTTTGAATTTGAGGTGACTGAGAGGTTTCTCAATCTCGTTATGAATTTGAGGCGACTGAGAGGTTTCTCTATCTTGATCTGAATTTGAAGGCGATTGAGAGCTTTCTCTATCTTAATCTGAAATTTTGGGCTTTGCCTACCAAAGACCAAAGTCTTGAATTAGAATTGAAGTGATTGGTGCTTTATCACTCCACCATTTAAGATGTGCAATTTTCTTCTTCTTCATCCCCCCCCCCCCTTTTAATTATGCTTTAAGACTTGAATTTCTTTTTCAAAAGGAAAACCCATTAATTTTTTGGGGTCTTCTGAAAAACTTTCTTTTCATCATTTTTATTTTGAAATTTGAAATTCTCTTTTGAAAAATGAAACCCTTTGTTTTTAGACATCCTTGAGAATTTCTTTATTTTTCTTCCTTCCAAAAATTGAAATTTTCTTGAAATTGATACCATCTATTTTATTTTTTGGGAAATCCTTGAAAAGTTTTTTATTTTTTTTATCATTTATTTATTTATTTTATCATCCATTCATCATTCCATTTCATCATCATTTTTTATAATAAATAAATAAATAACAAATTTTTTTTTTTGGTGAATTAACTGAGTCAACTGAGTCAAACATGAGTTGACTCAGCAACTCATGTGGGGTATTAATGAGGGGGGGGGGGGGGGGGAATTTTTGGCCCCCTTTCTTTATGTTTTCCTCTTCTTCTTTACTTTTATTTTTTTATTTTTTTTAACTTCTTCTTCTTCACTCTCTTTTCTTCCTTCATTGTCACTATTCACAAGCTTCTTCCTTTTTACATTTTCTTCATTTCCACACCATTGCTTGCTTAGAAAATTACTTCTCTAGGCTTCCAAACTTGATTTCTTCCATCTCTCAAAATATCTTTTCAGATCCTTGAATTCTTGATCATCTCCTTGTGAACCAACTTTTCTTACTTTCAATGGGAATAAATGTTGGAAAAACATAGTTTGTATTGCATACAAGACATACGCAGTGGAAAATTAACGGATTTACTTCATTTGCAATTGATAATTTCATACATAGCATCATACAATAGGATTTAAAGGGCACATATCCTAACAATCTCTCACTTTCCCTAAAGACTATTGTGCACTAATCTAACTCCCATTCCCTCCAAATGTGACTCAAAAGCCCTTTGTGGCAAGGCTTTGGTAAAGGGATTTGCTAAATTATTTGCACTATCAATCTTTACTACTACTACATGTCCTCAAGCAACAATGTCTCAAATGATTTGGTACTTTCTTCCTATGTGCTTTCCTTTCTTGTGATTCCTTGGATCTTTGGATTGTGCAACCGCTCCACTATTGTTGCAAAACAATGTGATAGGAACTTGCTCCATTCTCACAACACCAAGATCAGAAAGGAATTTCTTGAGCCAAACAGCTTCCTTTGCTGCTTCACAAGCAGCAACATATTCAGCTTCCATGGTGGAGTTAGCAATATAAGATTGCTTAACACTCCTCCAACTTATGGCTCCATCTCCCAAGGTGAACACACAACTTGAAGTGGATTTTCTGAAATCAAGATTTGACTAAAAACCTGAATCTGTATAACCAATAGGTATCAAATCCTCGTATTGGTAAACAAACATATAATCACTCATTCTCCATAGATATTTGAGAATATGCTTTACAGCTTGCCAATGTTTTGGTCCTGGATTTGATTGATATCGGCTAACCATGCCAACTGAATAATAGATATCTAGTCTAGTACAAAGCATGGCATACATGAGACTTCCCACTGCAAAAGCATAGGGAATTTGTCTCATCATATTTTCTTCCTCAAGAGTCTTAAGCCTTTGGTCATCAGACAAAGGAGCTCCATGTCTGAAAGGAAGTAATCCTTTCTTGGACTTTTGCATGCTAAACCGTTTTAGAACCTTATCTATATATCTAGCTTGTGACAAGCCTAACATTCTATTCTTGCGATCTTGCCAAAGCTTGATCCCTAGAATAAAGTTAGCTTCGCCCAATCCTTCATATCAAATTGGCTTGACAACCAAATCTTTACTGATGACATTACCCCTATATCGTTTCCAATAAATATAATATCAACAACATAAAGCACTAGGAACATTACTACTTAATTTTGATGTCTTTTGTACACACATGATTCATCAAGATTTTGTTTAAAACCAAATGACTTGATTGCTTGATTAAATCTGATGTTCCATGACCTAGATGCTTGCTTAAGTCCATAAATGGACCTTTTCAACTTGCATAACATATGCTCTTGGTTCTTTGCTATGAAACCTTCCAGTTGTATCATATAGATTTCTTCTTCAAGATTGCCATTTAGAAATGCAGTCTTGACATCCATTTGTCAAATCTCATAATCATAATGAGCAGTAATGGATAAGAGAAGTCTGATAGATTTAAGCATTGCTACTGGTAAAAATGTTTCTTCATAATCAATACCTTCTTTTTATGTATACCCTTTCACCACTAGCCTTACTTTAAAGGTTTCAACCTTTCCATCTATCACTCTCTTCCTCTTGTAAACCCATTTGCAACTAACAGGTTTAATGGCGTTAGGTGCCTTTACAAGATCCCAAACTTGATTGGAATACATTGAATCCAATTCAGATTTCATAGCTTTAACCCAATGATATGCATCTATATCTTTCATTGCCTCTTCATAAGTGTAAGGATCAGAATCAGCCTCTTCTGGGATAGTTTCATAAGTTTCTTCTAGACCTATAAATCTTATAGGTGGCCTTATAATCCTCCCACTACGATGAGGCACCTGTGTACTAGACATCTCATGAGTAGAATCTTGTGATGTATCTAATACAACCACATCATCCCTAGTTTCATCTATTGGTTGTTCAATTACAGGTTCATCTAATTCGGCCAAGACAACTTTACTTCTAGGATTAAAATTATTCACATAATCATCTTCCAAAAAATTTGGTGTTGGTGCTAACAAACGCTTTGTTATCTTTATGATTATAGAATAAATGGTTTCCTTTGAATACCCTAAAAACATGCATACTTCTGTTTTTGCTTCCAACTTATTAGACTTCCCTTTCAACACATGTGTTGGACATCCCCAAATGTGGAGATCTTTCATACTAGGCTTGTGCCCACTCCACAATTCCTTAGGTGTGTTGGGAATTGATATTAATGGAACTAAATTTAAAATATGCATTGCAGTTTTTAGTACATATCCTCAAAAGGAAATTGGTAAAGTTGAATAACTCGTCATGGACTTTTTCTAAAAAAGTCTTGTTCCTTCTCTTTTCTACACCATTTTTTTGGGGAGTTCTAGGTGTAGTCAATTGGGATATAATCCCATTTTGAGTTAAGTAATCCTTGAAATCCCCAAAAAGGCATTCGCCACCTCGATCAAATCGAATGGCCCTTATGCATTTACCCAAATGATTCTCAACTTCAACCCTAAACTCTTTGAACTTTTCAAAGGCTTTGGACTTTCATCTCATTAGGTACACATAACCATATCTTGAGTAATCATCTATAAAAGTGATGAAGTACTCATAACCTCCTTTTACTTAGGTTGACATAGGACCACATACATCCATATGAACTAATTCAAGCAACTTTTGGGCTCTTCTACATTTTGCATTAAAAGGTCGTTTGGTCATTTTGCCTTCCAAACAAGATTCACAAACTAGAAATCTATCAAAGTCCAATGGCTCTAAAAGTCCATCTTTGATCAATCTTTGAATTCTATTTGAATTAATATGACCCAAACACAAGTGCCAAAGATATGCATCATTAGTAGAAGGAAACTTTCTCTTTAATGATTTTACATGAGAGTTATTATCTAATTCAGAGTTGTATAATTCATGCTTATCAGAAGTTAAAATATAAAGACCATCAACAATATTGCCGAAACAGATAAACACTTTATCCTTCTTTATTACAACATTGTTTTTTAGGATAACACAATATCCATGTTTACCTAAATAAGTTGCAGAAATTAAATTCCTACAAACATTAGGTACATACAAACAGTCTTTCAATATTAAAAATCTAGAACTAAAACACAAATTAAATACTCCAACAACTATAACTAGAATTCTGCTCCCATCAGCCAAAGTAAGAAACAATTCTCCTTCATTTAGCTTTTTGGTCTCCTGGAACCTTTGCAAAGTATTGCAGATATGATTAGTACAACCTGAATCCACACACTAGGAATCCATGGGACTATGTGCTAAACATATTTCAAGAAGGAATGAACTTTTCATAACCTTGTTATTGGCAGCTCTGAATTTTGAACAATTCCTCTTCTAATGACCTTTCTCACCACAATGGAAACACTTTCCTTTAGTGTAGTCCTTCTTCTTTCCCTTGTTGGCAACTCCTAAAGCAATTTGTTTACCGTCTTGCTTGGTAAAGTCCTTATTCTTCTTCCTTTTACCCTTGCCTTTCAACTTAAGTTGAAAAGTAAAAGCTTCAGCCATATTAACATCAACACTAGATGTACCAAGAATGCCTTCCGCCGCCACCAATTCATTCATTAATTCAGACAACATATAAATCTTTTTGTTCATGTTATAATTAAGTCTGAATTCCTTGAATGATTCTAGTAGTGACTGGAGTATCATATCCACTTGGGATTCTCCATCAATATCGGCACCTAAAAACTCCAGTGTATTCAGATGAGAGATCATCCTAAGACAATGCTCCCTTACTGAAGTGCCTTCAGCCATTTTGGTATTATAAATTTGCCTCATAGTTTCTTTCCTTGCAAAATGGCCTTGCTCACCAAACATTTCCTTCAGACTTAGCATTATGTCCGAAGCTAGTTCTACATCTTGCATTTGATGTTGTAGAATATTTGAGATAGATGCTAGGATATAGCATTTGGCCATCTCATTAGATTTCTGCCAATGATCATATCGTTGTTTTTCCTCAAAGGAGCATCTGATTATGGAAAGTTAGGACAAGGTTGGCTAAGCACATACTTGTGCTCTTCAGCAGTGAGAACAATGTCCAAGTTTCTTTTCCAATCAACATAATTGGATCCAGTCAGTTTGTTTTGATTAAGAATAGCAACAAGTGGGCTAAAAGATGCCATGATTAAATCTGAAAATAACAAACATGAATATAATAAGTAAATTGGACATTATCAATTTAGCATATAAACATATAGCATGAAACCTTAATAAAACCATAATATAATATATGCAACGACAACCCAATCCATGTCTACAATTCCTTGGTAGCAAGTATATTATAAACATCATGATTAATTGAGAATTATTCTCATTATTTGTGCTATCATGATAACTCTTATCAAACACTAATAATAAGCCCTATTAACTTTAGCCTCTAAGTAAATAATGCCATAGCTCCTTTGGGAGATTAACATTATACTTAGTCTAGTGTACACCATTATCTAGAATCATGTGTAGCCACATTTTATCTCCCTTATAGTGGTTAAACTTGTAGTACCATGAAACAAAACACCTTCTTTTGGGATCGCGAGGCATTTATGCCAAGACGGGGTGCTTGTTCACACTACTTTAAAAGAGTAAGTTCAATCTTGTAGTACTACAAAGTAAACACCCTCCTTTGGAATCACGAGGCATATATGCCAAGACAAGGTGCTTACCCACACTATATGAACTAATAATGGGGACCATGAGATCTAACCCTTGTATCTCTCTCCCACTAGATATTTTAAAAGAAAGGTTTTTAATTAGAAAACATACATAATCTCATCACACATAGCCTTCCACTTTATCTACGTTTTAACACTTAGTGAAAATTCAAAAAACAGTTCATTCGATCAATCGAAGGTATTTCTCGATCAATCAAAATATTCAACAAATCCATTTCGAAGTTTTTGTATGACACGATCGACTCTCAATTCCTACTCAATCAATTGAAAAGGCAAATCCGATCAATCCAAAGGAATTCTCGATCGATCGAAAAATTGAAGAAATCCATCACAAAGTCTTATGTTGACTCAATTGATTCTCGATCGCCATTCGATTGGTCGAAAAAGAACATTCGATCGATTGAAGGTGATTTTCGATCGATCAAAACTCGTGAAATTGAATTTTTTTCAAATTTTTCTAGTAACCATTTTTTGACATTTCACTTGAACAAAACATAGTTTCTTGATCACATCAGAATGAGATTGAGATCAAAACTAAATTTCATTGATGCTATAGCCTTAAAGTTCAATTTAACATACTTAATATCAAACTTAAATAACATCATAACATCAATACTAGTTTTTATCAAACAGTAATTTCAACGACCATGCAGAAAATTAATTGTAGAATCTTCTAACATCATGAAATTACTATCTTTAATTCCAAAACTCACAAAACATGTTATTCAAATTTGAAATTGAAGACCGCTCTGATACCAATTGTTGGAAAACATAGTTTGTATTGCATACAAAACATACACAATGGAAAATTAACGAATTTACTTCATTTGCAATTGATAATGTGTACTATGTAAATTTCAGAATTTAAGAACAAGATAGCATACCTTGGTGCGATGAAATTCAAAACCAAAGATCAGAAGTACTTGGGAACACTTTTAATCTTCACTCCAATTCCACTTATGCCTAAGAAGTGTGGTCTCTCAATTAGTTTATATTTGTGTGTTCAAGGGAGAATAAGAGAGTGACTTACACTTACATACACACCATTTCATTCTCTTACAAAATGTTGTATATTTCTCTCCTTATAACTGATTATCTAATTGGGCTAACTTTTTGGGTCATTCCAATTGGGCTTTAGTATATGGCTTGGAGTAAGACTAAAAGGGAACAAATTAGACATTAGCTTCAATGGGTTTTAGGCCTTTCTGTCAACTCTTGACAAGCCTAAAATTACCATTAATTATATTTAATACCACTATATAAATATAATTGCACTTTAGGCCTTATTAATAAATTATATCCCAAGATTTTATTATACATACAACCCCTTCATTAAAATATTCGTAGTAATACAAAGTCATGAATGTTGACTGCTACTTTGAAGATTACTACATCTTAATCCTTGAGTACTGTAGATGCTCAATTTTGCACCCATAATTTAAACAAGGAGAATGACTTGAATGACCAATCCAAGTACCCCAAAAATCATAATTGCATTACATGCATCAATTTGTTCTTGCATTACATGCATCATTTTGTCTTTGCATTACATGCATTAATTCATTTATTGCATAGCACAAAAATGATCTTGAGATTCTAATGGTTGCAGCGGTGTTTTAGTTATCAAATTGGACTATCGGATCAAAAGATATCGCATGATCAAGTTTGCACGGTCAACATGCATTGTGTCTAGGTAGAATCGACCACACATGATCAATTTAAATTAATTTTGGTTGGTTAAACAATTAAAATTAATTAAATAACTTTGTGATTGGTTGATAATTAGTGTTTATAATAGGGTTGTATGCATAGGAATAAAACGGATGATTGGATAACAATAAAACTATGGATAATCTGAATTTTATCAAGATTTATTTTAGGGTATTTATTTACAAGATAATTGTCCTTATATATCCTGAATTATCCAAAAAAGAGCTATAAAATCATAGGCGAAGGACGAAAACGCGTCTACGTATAAGGACCGGCCAAAAAATCCTAGAAGAGGAGTCCAAACGGCACCTGAACATGAAAGTGCATTCGGAGCCATAAGGCCAATTCGACACTTTTGGATTGCTGAAAGGCACTCTAAAAGGGTCAAATTTCCCTAATGTGGGCTTTGGCCCAATAGCCTTCGGGTGACGATTATACATACCATTTTCGATCTTTTCGCAAAAGGATGCATTTGGATTAAAACCCTAATCATCAGTACCTATTTTTTAGAGCCTTCTAGCCTCTATAAATAGAGACTGAACCTCATAATTCAACACTTTTTTTTTACGCTCTGAGAGGCATACATTTTTTACTCTTAAACCAACCATATTTTCTGATCCCCTCTCTAAGATTTGCTACAAGAATTAGGGTTTTTAGGTTTCAAAGATAGCTGAACAAGTTTCTTTGAACCCTAAAACATCCTCTTAAGTAAAAGAGTACTCATGCAAGAGGTTGCTTTCTAACCCTTTTGTTCTTATGTTCTTTAATCATGATGATGCATGCTTTCTTGTTTTAAATATTCATGTTCTGATTTGTTAATTCAGATTATCAAAATATGTTCTTGATTCTTTTATCATTACTATAATTTGTTTCTTAGTTTTAGAGATCTGCATGTACTAAATTGATTTTTTTAAAAAAATAAAAAAAAACGGATCTACATCTTTCTTAGATGTAGATCTGAGTTTTTCATCAAAATAAAAATGGATCTACATCTTTTTTAGATGTAGATCTGAATTTTTCTTAAAATAAAGAACGAATTTTATATCTTCTTTAGATACAGATCAGATTTTTTTAATGCATGCAAATTTTGAAATAAAGAAAGAGATCCTTTTCATAAAAAATGTGTCTTTTTACACATATAAAAACAGATCTGATTTTTTTAAGTTAAAATCGTTATATATATATATATAACAAAATAGATCTGAATTTTTGTCATCAAAAATCACTTTTTTTTAATACTACAAAATAGATCAGATATTTTGACAAATGAAAATCATTTTTTTAATCATTAAAATAGATCTGAATTAAAAAAAAAAAAAAAAGTTCTTTCATAAATAAATTTATGTGATTTAATTTTTCATTTAAATGTTCAACATATCATTCATGACATGCATAAGAAAGTGCATTGGTCACAAGAGTCTAGAAGACCAGACTTTGTCTAGGCGAAATGGATGCCTAACACCTTCCTATTCTATAACTTAGCCTTTGGATTTAGGTTTTTGGTTAAGTAGATCTAGCTTTATCTTTATTTTTATTTTTTTATTTTTTGGATAGAATGTAACTAGGAAAAAAGCCATGTATTTTTGGTAGTTTGTAACTAGAACCCAAAATTATGTAATTTTAAAGTTTTTCAAGATATGTAATTTCTTTTATTCAATCAGTGAAGAGAACAATTCAGTCATGAATTTGTATATATTTAGTTTTTTTTTTTTTTTTTTGGTATAACCCTTTAAACTTATCTCAAGGGAATATTTTATATCTCCATTAAGAGATTATGAATTCCATCTTGAGAATATATGTTCCTTCAACACTAAATGTGGTTGCTCTACATACTGAGGTTTTGAACGTGGCTTTAGATCTCACTTCTGATATATCAAAGCAACCTACACTTCATGATTAGGTTCATTATTCTCACAGGATTGAGAGTTGATGTAAATAGAAGTCGTGAGATTTATTATTTATTTGACAGTCGTTAATAGAATAATAAATCTCACAGCGGTCTAGTTCAATATGTCTTAGCACTTAAAACATATCAACTATAAGTCTCTATTTCCATGATCTAGACAAATCATCTTAGTTGATCTGTTATAGTCTTCGCAGATGAAATGCCCAATTTCATCACTGACTATGAACTAAAATTCTAAATTTACAAAGAACTTGTGATTTATATCTTCTGTGACCAAATCACATACTATGCATCTCATGGACAATATGATAATGTCCAAGTATTCATGTTACCATTATTTTAGATAATAATAAAATAACTTTTTTAATTACAACATAATGTCATGCATAGCATAATACAATAGGATTTAAAGGGCACATATCTTAAGAAGAAATATCATCCATCCCAAGAATGGAATGAGGAAGAAGGGCTCCTTCAAGACCCTAAAACCCATGGTTCACACTCATCCAAAAAGGATTTCAAGGTGAGCTCATTTTTTACTTCTTTGTTGGTAAATTTGTTGATTTCATGTTGTTAGGTTGAATTTATTCAATCATGTGTTGGCTTTATTCTGTGCCAAATTTGCTTATATTTTAGCAATTAGAAACCCTGTATTTAGGTGGGAATCATGTAAGGGTTATGTGTGAGAGAGTGTGAAGAAAACTCAAGATGTGTGCAAATCAAAGGAGTATTAAGACTGGATCTCGCGACTGACTCGCGACCGCCAAGTCGCTAAAAAGGCACAAGTGTGAAGCATGCAAGGAACTGAAGGGTCACGATAGCTGTAGCACTACAAGACAAAAATATATAGTCTGGCCAGGCAGTTAGCTCACCACTCAAACTCACGACTCATTCCAGTCATGAGACTGAGTCACCAAAATGCCCTGTTTGGATGAAACTTGACTTTTCACATTTCTCACGTACACTACTATAAATACCCTTACACCTATGAAATGTAGAGAACTTCCAGAGATAATTTTGAGAGAGAAACCCTAGAGAAAAATAAGATTGACTCATCCACAATCTTCATCATTTGTTTCTCCAAATTCCTCTACTCTCACCCTCTCCATTGACATATCCTTGAGAGGTATATTTTGCCAAATCCTTATCTCACCATACTCGTATCTATGAAGAGGTATTTTGGTGCTTAGGAAGTAATTAAGAGATGACCAATTTACTTAGTTGACGCAATGGGCTTATTGCGGGATCTAAGAAGCTAAAAAAGACAAGGTTAGGCATAACCCTGTTGGAGCAAGAAGCTTGGAGGGCTTAGGTGCATTGGGTAGATTAGGCTTAGAGGGTCTTCTACTATTCATGTATCTCAACTTTATTCTTTAGTGGATCATTTGATCGCTTGGAGAGTGGCGAAGAGGTTTTTCATTGAGTTCTTTAGTTTCCTCTTCAATAACACATACGGTGTTATTTTTGTGTTTGCATCTCTCTTCCCTTACGCTTTACCTTTAAATTGTTGCTGTGTTTGTGATTAATTATGGTTTAGAGTGTTTTACCTATTTGATCAAAGCTTATATACATCATTATGCACATATATTGTTTGTGTATAAACTTATGTTGGCATTATTAAAATTGGGGGTCTAAACATTCATTAGTGTTTTACACACTAATTGAACTTTCAATTGGTATTAAAGCAAATGCACTTGCTGTGGTTTCATTACCTAAGTGTGATCCTAGGAACGGTTCGGAACGAAAAAAATTTTCTCTCTTTTTCGGCCTATCCTGACCCGTTTTGGCTTGAAATGAAGCCAAGATGATGTTTTTAATTTTTTGAATTTTTTTGCTATTTTTTTTTTCGGAATTCTCTAGCTCGGGTCGGGTAGGAATAGTTCGGAATGAAAATTTTATTTTCTCTCTTTTTCAGCTTTTCCTGACCCGTTTCGACTTGAAATGAAGCCAGGATGATTTTTTTTTTTTTTAATTTATTTTCGAAATTCTCTTGCTCGGGTCGGGTAGGAACGGTTCGAAATGAATTTTTTTCTTTTCTTTTTTGGCCTGTCCCAACCCGTTTCGGCTTGAAATGAAGGCAGGATGATGTTTTTAAATGTTTTTGCTATTTTTTTTTCGAAATTCTCTAGCTTGGGTAAGGTAGGAACGATTCGGAACGAAATTTTTTTTTCTCTCTTTCTTGCTCTGTCTTGACCCGTTTCAGCATGAAATGAAGCCAGGATGATGTTTTTTAATTTGTTGAATTTCTTTGCTATTTTTTTGGAATTCTCAAACTTGGGTCAAGTAGGAACAGTTCGAAACGAAAAAAAAAATTTCTCTCTTTTTCGGCCTATCCCAACCCGTTTCGATTTGAAATGAAGCCAGGATGATTTTTTTAATTTTATCAATTTTTTTGCTATTTTTTTCGGAATTATCTAGCTTGGGTTGGGTAGGAATGGTTCGGAACGAAAGATTTCTTTTTCTCTCTTTTTCAGCCTGTCTTGACCCGTTTCGGCTTAAAATGAAGGAAGGATGATCTTTGTTAATTTTTTTTTTTTTTTTTTTTTGCTATTTTTTTCGGAATTCTCTAGCTCGGGTCGGGAAGGAATGGTTCGGAACAAAAAAAAAAAAAATTCTTTCTTTTTCGGCCAGTCCCAACCCGTTTCGGCTTGAAATGAAGCCAAGATGATTTTTTTAATTTTTTTGCTATTTTTTTTGGAATTCTCTAACTCGAGTCGAGTAGGAACAGTTCGGGTCGAAAAAAAAAATTTCTCTCTTTTTCGCCCTGTCCTGACCCGTTTCAACTTGAAATGAAGCCAGGATGATGTTTTTTAATTTTTTGAATTTTTTTGCTTTTTTTTTTTCAGAATTCTCTAGCTCAGGTCGAGTAGGAACGCTTTGGAATGAAAAAAAAAAAAAAAAAAAAACTCTCTTTTTCAGCCTGTCCCGACCCGTTTCGACTTGAAATAAAGCCAGGATGATTTTTTTTTTTTTTTTTTGCTATTTTTTAGGGAATTCTCTAGATCGGGTCGATTAGGAACAGTTCAAAATGAAAAAAAAAAAAAAAAAAAAAAAAAAAAAAAAAAAAAAAAAAAAAAAAAAAAAAAAAAAAAACTCTCTTTTTCGGCCTATCCCGACCCGTTTTGGCTTGAAATGAAACCAGGATGATGTTTTTTAATTTTTTGAATTTTTTTGCTTTTTTTTTTTTTCGGAATTCTCTAGCTCGGGTTGGGCAGGAACGGTTCAGAACGATTTTTTTTTCTCTCTTTTTCGGCTTGTCCCGACCCATTTCGGTTTGAAATGAAGGAAGGATGAATTTTTTTTTTTTTTTTTTGCTATTTTTTTGGAATTCTCTAGCTCGGGTCAGGTAGGAACGGTTCGAAATGAAAAATTTTTTTTCTCTCTTTTTCGCCTATCCCAACCTGTTTCAGCTTGAAAAGAAGCTAGGATGATGTTTTTTAATTTTTTGAATTTTTTTAGGAATTCTCTAGCTCGAGTCGGGTAGGTATGGTTCGGAATGAAAAAACTTTTTTCTCTCTTTTTCGGCCTGTCTCGACCCGTTTTGGCTTGAAACGAAACCAGGATGATGTTTTTTAATTTTTTGAATTGTTTTTGCTATTTTTTCTTTTTTGGGAATTCTCTAGCTCGGGTTGGGTAGGAACGACTTGGAACAAAAATAAAAATTCTCTCTTTTTCGGCCTGTCCCAACCTGTTTCGGCTTGAAATGAATCCTCGATGATATTTTTGAATTTTTTTGCTATTTTTTTTCGGAATTCTCTAGCTTGGGTCGGGTAGGAACGATTTAGAACAAAAAAAAAATTTTCCTCTCTTTTTTGGCCGGTCACAACCTGTTTCGGCTTGAAATAAAGTTAGGATGATGTTTTTTTTAATTTTTTGAATTCTTTTGCTATTTTTTTTCAGAAATCTCTAGCTCGGGTCGAGTAGGAACGGTTCGGAACAATTTTTTTTTTCTCTTTCTTGGCTTGTCCCGACCTGTTTCAGCTTCAAATGAAGCCAAAAATGATGTTCTTTAATTTTTGAAATTTTTTTGCTATTTTTTTCGGAATTCTCTAGCTCGGGTTGGGTAGGAACGGTTCAAAATGAAAATTTTTTTTCTTTGTTTTTTGGCCTATCCCAACCTGTTTGGGCCTATTACTAAAGCAAGATCCAAGAAGATCAAAGATGCACTTAATGGGCTGATTCAAGAGATTTGGGCCAATTCAAACGCAGGACATTCCAAGCTGGGCCCAAAGAAAGATGAAGGCGTAATAAATTTAATTCAATCTATTGAAGGCTGATTTGGCTTAATTGGGCTTGATTTATGGCTGATTGATTTTCCAACTCCATATCAGTCAATAGATATTTTTCCTATTCTTGAGCTTCTAATTTCGGACCAAATCTACCTTAATTTTAGGCTTTTATTATTTAGAACATTTTTGAGCTATTTTCCTATTTTGGATTTGCTAATTTCAGATCAAATCAACTTTCATTTAGGGTTTTATTATTTAGTACATTTCTAGATTTTCTATTTTCAATCATGTCTTATAAATAGCATGCACTCATTGTAATAGAAAAGGATTATTGAATAAAAATTAGAAAAAAGTCACGACTTTGCTCTTCTTTTGGTTCTTCAAGAACTGTGAACTTATCAGGGATTCTTCCTTGTGGCGTTCAAACTTTATACCTTTGGTTCGTGATTCAATTATAATCATTGGGTCAAGGTATTACACTTATACCTTTGGTTCGCGTTTCGATTATAAACGTTGGGTCAGGGTTTCTATCAAAAATCTGAATTTTAGCTTTCTTGGGCAAGTATTCCAATATTTTTGTTGGGTCTCAAACCGTGTCGATTGAGGTTTGCATCATTTGGTATCAGAGCACAAGTTCTAAAATCAGTTTTCTATCCCTTTATCTTTTATTTCCTGTTATCACCCTATCTTGTTCCATTTGTGTTCTTTATTCCTTGTTCTTATTTTGTGACATGCACTAGATTAAAATCGTGCACCAAGCTCCCAAAAAAAAAAAAAAAACGTGAAAAAAAAAGAAAAAAAAAAGAAAAGACTTCAAAAAAAAAAATAGAAAACAAAAAAATATTGTTTGTAGTTTCAATTCACTTAGACCAAAATACTATTTTCTTTTGTCCTCTTCCTTTGATTTAGTGTTTCTGTCATATTTTCTTGCCATTGGTATTAGTTTAAATACTACAAGTTGAATTTCTTGATCAAGTTTATTAGTTTAAGCAGAACTAAAAAGGAGAAGCTATGAGTGGAAAAAGGCAAGACAGTGTGAGACTAATATCGAGAAAAAGCCAATTTAAGAGTGAAACACGAGTGTGAGTGACATAAGTTGAGTGCAAACACGTGAGGGAGTGTTGTGAGGAATTATTTCTAACATCTCTTTGTAGTTTTAAAAATATGTCTTCCAGGGACGAAACATCAAATAGGGAAGGAAGGGAGGAGTCATCCCTCATGTTGCAGGCTATGCAACAACAGTTTGAGCACATGAACGTGGTGTTTAATGATATTCGGGATCGGATGGATAGGCAAGACGCTGTTATTGCTTCTTTGCGTGAGGAGCATCCCCAAAGAGCCCCTAATGCTAGAAGGCAAGAAAGGCGTGTGTGCGTGGATGATTCTGATGCCTACCATGAGGATGAGTTTGAAGATGAAGAGGATCAAGTTTCATTGAACAATGAGGGCAGGTTTGTGTCAAGGGGAGAAAGACGTGGTAGAGGTTTCCGAAGAGATCCAAGATGGCAAGATGGGACTGACAGAAACCTAGGAAACATCAAAATGAAGATACCATCCTTCCAAGGAAAAAATGATCCAGAAGTGTACTTGGAGTGGGAGAAGAAGGTGGAGTTCATCTTTGAGTGCCACAACTACTCCGAGGAGAAAAAGGTAAAACTAGCTGTGATTGAGTTTACTAACTATGCTCTTATATG